>NC_133324.1:84963262-85263262 GCF_042186555.1 Aquarana catesbeiana | reverse complement strand
GTCCCATTCAGGGGGAACTATAAATTCTGCAAACCACGTTTTACCTTCTCGCTTCATAGGGCCTCCTATTATGAGATCTCTGTGGATGACGGCCCCTGGGAGAAGCAAAAGAGCTCTGGACTGAATGTGTGCACAGGGACTGGATCCAAAGCCTGGTAATTTTATTGGCATATAAAAGTAATGGGCACTTCACCCAGACATGTAGGACCAGCGAATGCATATATTACATGGATTGCAGAGTTAGAAGTAGGGGAGAGAGTATGAAAGTAGACTTACCCTGTACATTGCAAAGGGTTAAAGTAGTGAACTATAGACCCAACTTTTTTTAAAAAAATTGGATAATGTAGATGGGGAGAAGGTTAATAACCCTTGTCGGGTATGTTTTTTGTTTGTTTTTTTTTTTTTTCTTTTTCACCATCTGCATCCCATTGGGGAGATTTGCCTTCACTGCCTGTCCCATAGCCAGATGGAAAGTGAGAGCAAATCCCCTGGAAATTAAGGGAATCCCTTGGAGCCCCCCAGGTCACCAGAACTAGTGTTCAAGGGAAGATTTCCCTTGGATTACTTTTCTGGGGACTACCAAAAATATGGGATTTTTTTCTTTTTACTCGCTTTCAATGATGATGGTAAACAGGACAAACGGAGAGGGTGAATCTCCCTAATGGGGGCACAGACAGCAATAAAAACCTAATGGGTGTTCTAATACCTCTCCACTCTATCCAAAACTACAAAAAAGTTTTGGCTTTTGTTATACTTTAGGTTATTGTAGACGAGATACAGATTCATACATGTGGGGAACCACTAATTACAAAATAGCTGGAGTTCTTAATCCCTTCCCTGTAATTAAAAAAGAACTCAGCTGTCAGGAGCCTATGGTGCAGTCACTGCTATATTATCAAAACTGAAAATTACGTGCATTTGCAATTAATCTGACATCTGAGTCCTGGTGATTTTCTTTATTTTGAAGGATAACCCTTTAAATGTATAAATTTATATTTTTAAAAGTTTAATGATTAACCAGCATATCCTTTATTAACTGTTATTGTGAAGATCTACATTCATCTGAGGCTTGTTGTTCTAAGAAAGGAGATCATATGACTGGTGTTTTTTTTTTTTTTTTTTTTCGTTGCCATTTTTTTTTATTGTTTAAAAAAAAATATATGTATCCGAAACTTGTTTGATATATAGATTGATATATTTCTGTTTTGTCTACCCAAATTATTAGTGGGGACACATACAATAGAATTTCAGTCATGAGGGATAGCTTTGAACAATCTCTGATTTTTTAAAGTCAGTTTTTTTTTTCACTAAGGGAATTTCGCTCTTCCTGTCCCAGTGATAACTATTATCAAGAGGCACTAACCCTTCCACATCCCAATGTTTAAGTGTATTTAAACCCAAAAGTGTAAAATACTGCAGCTTACTAGTCCTTCGATGGGGTGGCTGCATTAGCTTTTTGTGTTGTAGTGATTTTTTTTTTTTTTTAAATAATTGAGCAACATTTGAATCGGAATCACTCAACATGCATCCTTGGCTCTCAGAACTTGCTGATCACTGTTTGTCGTCTGATTAAAGCTTCTTTATGTTTCAGGTCTTACAATATAAACAAGATGGCGCCACAGACTGTGAAAGAAATACTCCAGATCGGTAAATGGATTCAACAAATATAGGACAATTTTGTTACAATATAGCCAAGCCAGTTTATACTTTTTAGAATACTGATATTCTAGATAATGGGTCATTTCTTACAATATAGCTAGGTTTATGCCTTTTTATAATACTGGAATACGAGATAATGGGATAAGTAGCTTACAATGTAGACAATTTGTTTTTATATAATACTAGTCTTGTGTTAAGACTCAATTTCTGATTATTATTATTATTATTATTATTATTAATAATTATTATTTTATTATGAATTTACATAGCACTAACTGTTTGCTCAGCACTTTACAATCTAAAGGGAGACAGTACAGGTACAACACATCTCAATACAAGGAAAGTAGGAGAGCCCTGCTCTATTTTTAGGTAGAGGCAGGATATGCTTCCGTAAAGAGATGAGTTTTCATGGATCACTTAAAGTCGGACAGATTAAGGTAGGGAGCTCCAGAGGATGTGAGAGGCTCTGGAAAAGGTGAGGCGAGCAAGGGAGAAGATAATTGGGGAGTTAGAGAGCAGGAGGTCTTAGGAGGAATGAAGTATACAAATTAATATTATATATTAATGTATATTATCTGCTATACTAGTATAGCAGTTAAGACTGTCACCAGTCTTGACTACTCAACTAATAAAGGTCAATTATTTTGATTACCATAACAACCTCTGTTTTATTAATATGGAACCAGGTTAGTGCTAAAGTCTGCTAATTTCCAGTAAGATCAGGACCACCCAGAGGACCTCAATGTGCACATGGGGAGAATGAGCAGATCTTATGTAGCTAGACTTCTACTTTGTTTCCTGACACTTTTGTATAGCTTATCAGTTATTTTATTGTTCATCAGTTAAAAGCCACAAGAATTTGAATCTGACATTGGACAGCGACTTCATAGAGAGAGGTGAGTTTGTACAGATTTCACATAGATGGTCTGTCCTGCATGCATTGCCATAAATGAAAACTTGGTGGAAAAGGGTCATCTCGTTCAGAGGGGACAGTTATGTTTTTTCCTTTTTTTTGTTTTTTTTTTTTTTTTTGTTTTTTTTTCTTTCTTTATTTTAAATATAGCCATAGAAAAAAAGTTCTGGGGAAGCTTGATATCCATGTTTATATTTGTACTGAATTGGATTTACGTCAGCTGCACCACTTAAGGTTTCTTTTTGTATCTGAAGCTCTTTAAACCGGGCCTTACTATTCCTTTTTTGTCGTCCTTTGTATACTGAAAATTGATAAATACATTTTTTTTTTTTTAATTCTTTATCTGGGGAAGCAGCAGTCAGGGAGTGTTTTAAAATGGAAGTAAAGTCTCGTTACAAAAAACCAAACTACAGGTTAATGTCATACTGCATACTATCACATTATGATACTTACCTGTAAAGCGGATCCCTCCAGCGACGCGCTGACAGGGCATCCATCTTCACCCAGTCTTCCTTTCGGATTTGTTTGCGCACTCCAGCTGTTTGAAGGGCCAAGCCGCGATGACACGATCGTGACACAGCGCTCTGAAATGACGGCATACTCCAATGTGCCTAATTCAGTGCGCATATGCTGGTGACATCACCGGCAGCTACAAATGTGACTCCTATACAGTGCATATTTAGGAGATATTCACTCTACTTCAGGGGCAAAGGTAGAGCACATGGCACCCGGGGCGGATCCTATATCTGGAACCCCCCCACATTACAATGTAAAAACACCCACTGTGCCCCCTGCATACCTCTGCATCCCCCAATATCTTTGTCACTACTATGTACCCCCTCTCCACAACTGCACCTCTGGACTCCTTTACATTACACAGCCCCTCTGGAACCCCTGCATGTTACATAGACAGCCCCCCCTCCCTTCTTTCCTACCTTATCATGCAGCCAGAGGGAAAGACACAGCAACGCTGAACAGAGGAACTGCTGGCGTTATTTTTCATATTAACAAGCTAATTATTGGTTGCTAGGACCACCTAGCAACCAATCACCTGCTGGTTAACTCCAGCAGTTCCTCTATTAAGCGCTACTCCACTGTCTCTCTCTCTCCTCGTGTAGTATAGGAGGAGAGAGTGTCTTCTTTCTTCTGCACCGCTCGGCTGGCTCTGGATGTCACCCGGGTATTGGTAAGCTGAGTTTACTACCACTTTAACTGATCTGGTCAGACACATCCCCCGCAATAAGCATTAGACTGGGAGAGCAAAAAGCATTTCCACTTAGAGAAATACCTTTCCAAAGAGAATACATTAAAATTTATTGCATGCAGGACTACAAGGCTTTAATCACACGGATGTAATTGGGCATAAAATAATAGAAATAAAGGGCCGTACTTGTTTCCCAGCAACAGGAAATTGGCATGTTTTATGCCTGATTCCAACCGCGCGCACGGTGCCTAAAAACTAAGAAGGGTGTGACGATTTGTGGTCTATCAAAATGTTGGTTTTGACTACTTTTTTTTTTTTTTTTTTTTTCTTTTCTTTTCTTTTTTTTCCAGTTACCAATGAATATAATGACTCTTTGATATTCAACCCAGAGGAGCAGAAGATGTTTTTCAGTGTTCGGGAGCCAATTGCCAACAGAGTTTTCTCTAGTAGCTGGCAGTGTGGATTTACCTCCAAGTAAGTGTTGCTCTTTTAGTGTCCCTTTTAGACACTACTGTATGGACTACAATATGTACACTGATCTGTATTATTCATATTTTGGGTATTTGGGAGGTGCTTCTGATTCAGATAACAGACTAACATTTCACAACACCAAGAAGGATGATTACAGCCGTGGCCGTTTTTGAGACTTACACAAATATTAATTTTCAGTCTGCTGCCTCCAGTTTTTATGTTGACAATTTGCATATACTCCATAATGTTATGAAGAGTGATCAGATGAATTGCAATTAATTGCAAAGTCCCTTTTGCTGATCCCAAAAAAAGCATTTCCACTGCATTTCAGCCCCATGTCAGTGGTTCTCTCTTTAACAAAGGTGTCAGTGTTGACGAGGACAAGGTTGGAAATCACTCTGTAATGCTGATTGAGTTAGAATAACAGACTGGAAGCTTTCAAAGGAGGGTGGTGCATGAAATCATTGTTCTTCCTCTGTTAACCATGGTTACCTGCAAGGAGACATGTGCCGTCATTATTGCTTTGCACAAAAAGGGATTCACAAGCAAGGATATTGCTGCTACGAAGATTGCACCTAAATCAACCATTTATCGGATCATCAAGCACTTGGGAGAGGTTCAATTGCTGTGAAAAAGGCTTTAGGGCGCCCAAGAAAGTCCAGCAAGCACCAGGACCGTCTCTTACAGTTGATTCAGCTGTGGGATCAGGGCACCACCAGTTCAGAGCTTGTTCAGGAATGGCAGCAGGCAAGTGTGAGTGCATCTGCACACACAGTGAGGAAAAGGCTTTTGGAGGAGAAGAAGAGCAGCAAAGAAGTCACTTCTCTCCAGGAAAAACATCAGGGACAGACTGATATTCTGCAAAAAGGTACAGGGATTGGACTGCTGAGGACTTAGATAAAGTCATTTTCTCTGATGAATCCCTTTTCCGATTGTTTGGGGCATCCGGAAAAATCCTTGTCCGGAGAAGAAAAGGTGAGCGCTACCATCGGTCCTGTGTCATGCCAACAGTAAAACATCCCGAGACCTTTCATGTGTGGGGTTGCTTCTCAGCCAAGGGAGTGGGCTCCCTCACAATTTTAGACACAAATACAAAACAGAAGGGTGACAGGTCCACTAATGGCACTTCTACCATTTATGTTGATTAATTCAGACCACATGCCACTCACCCTAGTTGGGTGTTGCTGCTGTAGACAGGCCGACTAGACAAAAAAACGTAGGGGAAACCTCAGGAAGTGAATAGGCTTCTAAGGCAGCAAAACCGCCTTAGTAGCCGCTTCACCTCCTGGGGTTCACTCGTCTGAGGTTTCCCCCACGTTTCTTTTTGTCACTCACAATTTTGCCTAAGAACACAGCCATGAATAAAGAATGGTACAAAAACATCCTCAGAGAGCAACTTCTCCCAACCATCCAAGAACAGTTTGGGGAAGAAAAATGCCTTTTCCAACATGATGGAGCACCTTGCCATAAGGCAAAAGTGATAATTAGGTGGCTTGGGGAACAAAACATTGAAATTTTGGGTCAAAGGCCAGGAAACTCCCCAAACCTTAATCCCATTGAGAACTTGTGGTCAATCCTCAAGAGGCGGGTGAACAAAATAAAAGCATGATGGCAAGCAAGTCAGCCAGCTTAAAGCAGAACTAAACCTTCCTATTGTTTTACAGTCAAGGAAACTGCCATCTTGGCCTCTGATCCACAGTTGCCGTAGTGCTGCACATGTAAACAGTTATGACACCAGACATTTGACGGCTTGACCGTTCAGATGAGTGCTCAAGCACCTATAACGGTTATTAGAAAGTATTTTTTATCAGTGTGTTGCAAAGGCAGGTGCTCAATGTACATGGAATAGTAAGGTACCTGCATCCTAAAACATAATAAGATTTAACCACTTAACAACCGGCCCATAGCCAAATGACGGCTGCAGGGCGGTTGCTTAACTCTGGGAGGACGTCATATGACGTCCTCCCGGAATTCCCCTCTCGCGCGCCCCCTGGGGCGCGCACCCGAGCACATCCGTGACCGCCAGGTCCAGAGGACCCGGCGCATCACGGATCCCGGTAAATGGCCGCTGATCGCGGCCGTTTACCATGTGATCGCTCCGTCAAATGACAGCGCGATCACATGTAAACAGACCGGCGTCATCTGATGACGCCGGTTCCTCTCCTCCCCTCCTGTGTACCGATCGGTACACTGGAGGAGAGGGGGATGGATGGCTGCAGCGCTGTGGGCTGGATGTGTAGTGCCCACAGCGCTGCACAGAGACATCCAGCCATCCATCCATCCATCCATGCTCAGCCATCCCTTCTGCTGTGCAATACTCTGCAAAGCCCCCATAATACTCTGCAAAGCCCCACATTACTCTGCAATACCCCCATAATACTCTGCAAAGCCCCCACAACACTCTGCAAAGCCCTGCATTACCCCGCCATACCCCGCCATACTCTGCAATACCCCGCCATACCCAGCCATACCCTGCCATGCTGAGCCATGCTCGGCTGTACTCGGCCCCTGTATGTGGCCAAGCTGTGGAAGTCTCACACATGTGGTATCGCCGTACTCAGGAGGAGTAGGAGAATCTATTTTGGGGTGTCATTTTTGGTATGTACATGTTATGTGTTAGAAATATTGTATAAATGGACAACTTTGTGTTAAAAAAAAAAAAGTGTTTTAACCACTTCCCGCCCGCCGTCATACAACGTCCTTGACTTTGTGCGGGGATATCTGAATGATGCCTGCAGCTACAGGCATCATTCAGATATCAGCTTTTTCACCTGGCGATTCCCTACACCATAAGAACGATCATAGCGGCTGTTCCACTGCTTGATCATTCTTACGGGAGGCGAGAGGGGATGTCCCCCTCCTCCCGCGCTTCTACCGACTCACAGCTACGATCGAAGCCAGGATCGTGTTTTTTTTTTTTTAATCTCAGGCTTCCCAGCCTAGAGGTGAGATGTGGGGTCTTATTGACCCCATATCTCACTGTAAAGAGGACCTGTCATGCCATATTCCTATTACAAGGATGTTTACATTCCTTGTAATAGGAATAAAAGTGGTCAAAAATTTTTTTTTTTTGGAAAAAAGCATCAAACTAAAATAAATAAAGTAAAATGAACAATAAAAAAAAAAATTAAAATTTTAAAGCGCCCCTGTCCCTGGGTGCTCGCATGCAGAAGCGAACGCAAACGTAAGTCCCGCCCACATATGAAAATGGTGTTCAAACCACACATGTAAGGTATCGCTGCGATCGGTAGAGCGAAAGCAATAATTTTGGCCCTAGACCTCCTCTGTAACTCAAAACATGTAACCAGTAAAAAATTTTAAAGCGTCGCCTATGGGGATTTTTGAGTAGCAAAGTTTGGCGCCATTCCACAAGCGCGTGAAATTTTGTAGGGTGACATGTTGGGTATCTATTTACTCGGCGTAACTTCATCTTTCACATTATGCAAAAACATTGGGCTAATTTTACTGTTTTGGTTTTTGTAAAGCACAAAACAGTTTTTTTTCCAAAAAAAAGCGTTAAAAAAATTGCTGCGCAAATACCGTGCGAGATAAAAAGTTGCAACGACCGCCATTGTATTCTCTAGGGTCTTTGCTAAAAAAACATATATAATGTTTTGGGGTTCTAAGTAATTTTCTAGCTAATAAATGATGATTTTTACATGTAGGAGAGAAATGTCAGAATTGGCCTGGGTGCTCCAGAACGCCTGAAGGTGCTCCCCTGCATGTTGGGCCTCTGTATGTGGCCACGCTGTGTAAAAGTCTCACACATGTGGTATCGCCGTACTCGGGAGTAATAGCAGAATGTGTTTTGGGGTGTAATTTGTGGTATGTATATGCGGTCTGTGAGAAATACCCTGCTAATATGACAATTTTGTGGGGAAAAAAAAAAAGTAAAAAAAAAAACCTCGATTTTGCAAAGAATTGTGGGAAAAAATGACAACTTCAAAAAACTCACCATGCATCTTTCTAAATACCTTGGAATGTCTTCTTTCCAAAAAGGGGTCATTTGGGGGGTATTTGTACTTTTCTGGCATGTTAGGGTCTCAAGAAATTAGGCCGTCAGTACTTCAGGTGTGATCAATTTTCAGATATTCGCACCATAGCTTTTGGACTCTATAACTTTCAAAAAGACCAAATAATATCCACCGATTTGGGTTATTTTTTACCAAAGATATGTAGCGGTATAAATTTTGGCCAAAATATATGAAGAAAAATTACTAATTTGCAAAATATTATAACAGAAAAAATGTATTTTTTTACAGATTTTTCGGTCTTTTTTCTTTTACTGCGCAAAAAATAAAGAACCCAGCAGTGATTAAATACCACCAAAAGAAAGCTCTATTTGTGTGAAAAAAAGGACAAAAATTTCATAAAGATACAGTGTTGCATGACTGAGTAATTGTCATTCAAAATGTGAGAGCACCAAAAGCTGAAAATTGGTCTGGTTAGGAAGGGGGTTTAAGTGCCCAGTTGTCAAGTGGTTAAACAAGAAGGGGGAAACAGGGGTACCATACCAAGTAAACTCCTGTTGCTCCCCATTTCCATCTTGAATGATATGTGTTCTTTGAAATAACAATGCACAGGACAGATCTAGGTTTCTGGTAGGCTCAACCAGTGTTTTTTTTTTTTTTGTTTTTTTTTTTTTTGTTTTTTTGTTTTTTTGCATTTATCAGATGTTATGCTTTCAATGGTCTATTAAAGAGACCTAAAGGAAGTAAATATGAGGAAATGTATTGTTAGAAAACGTATTAAAGTGTGTTCTGTGGAACCTAACATCTATATTTATATCCCATAGGGTGTGTGTGCGATCACGATGCTGGGATGCTTGCATGGTGGTGGACGGAGGAACATCTTTTGAGTTCAACGATGGCGCTATAGTATCTATAACCATGAACAAGGATGACGCACTGTGTACAGTACTGCTGGATGACTAACCAGCACATAAGGGACATCTAGAGCTTCAGCTGCAGGAGGGCACTCAATGCTGCCATGTATCCCTGTCTCTGGTGATAACCCTCAACTCAGGACACTAAAAATGACTTGGTTATCAGTTCAGCATTACTGACCGGAATCGCTTAATAGTTCAGCTCTGCAAGATAATAGTAGCACCCTGCAGACTGAACTTTGCAGATCTGATCACTTGTGTGGGCGTCTACAATGCTGTTCAAGCTGTGAATCTAGATATACCCACAGCTGCACCACATACTATCCACCCACACTGATGCCAAGCTCACATGACCGCTGTAATGCTGTCGTTGAACTGTTGTAGATTTGTAAAAAGATATATACTTTTGCCACTTCTAATGCAATTTTGATAGCTTGTCTGCCTTTTGCATCAAGCTATTTTTAGCTGCTTTTTTGTTTTTCTCGTGGAAACAATCATTGGACATTGGGGCCATGTACCAACTGAATTTTGCTGCCTCCTAATTACAGCCTTTTGATAAAAATTGTTCCTATATATAAAATATATACATTGTTTGAACTTTTTGTAGTCTTGAGTACTTTCTATAATGCACTAAAGGAGCATTTTTGTGGTTAACTTCACAAATGAAGTCATTAGTAGATGGGCTATCATTGTGATCTGCAACACATAAATAAGGACATGGTTCAGGTTTGTCCACTGCCATGGGTTTAGGGTTGCCTACAGGCTGGAGATTCGGGGTCCCAGCGAATATTCGTGCAGATTTGTTTGGGTCCTTGTTTTCTTTTTAAAATAAGGCACTGTGCAGCCTTTAAACTATGGCCAGCAGGCTTGGAAGGGGGCTTTTGGAGTTGTCACCCTCACTAAACTGGGAAGGGGTTGGCAGCAAAAAGCAGCCATATTGTCAGTGGATTGGAAGCTGTTGCAGGGAAAGGTGACGAGCCGCATGGGGAAAGAGGGTCAGTTCCCAGCTCTTTGGGCAACAACCCCTCTGTTGCCTTATTTTTTTTTTCATAATTGTAAAATGTAAGATAAAAAAATCTCCCATTGTGGCTGATATGAAGTCAGCAGTCCCTTTTTACTTGCTGTCCTGTAAATATTCAAGACCATCTGTTCTTTAAAGAGAAACTGCAGTCTGCTCACATAATTTGTAATAACATCTTTGCCATTCTAAAGCTTCCTTCCCTTTTTTTATATATATATATATATATATATATATATATATATATATATATATATATATATATATATATATATATATATATATATATATATATATATATATATATATACTGTGATTCTGTACTTGCCAAATATGCTGCAGAAATCTCCCTCCACTGAGTCTGGCTGCAGCCATTTTTAACTGTGGGCAGCTGAGGATGCTGCCTGTTCACTTCCTGGATTCACACAGAGGCACACCTTCAGCTCTCATTGGCCCTCTTATGACTCAGCCTCCATCCTTTCCTGGCAAACTCTCGCAAGAGAGAGTTGTGCATGATGTCATAAGCCTAGGCTTTTTTCCAGACAAACAGGAAGTGGGCTGTATAAGGTATTTACTGGCAGAAAAAAAAATGTTTTACTATCCAAAGTTAAAACAAGGGCAGAGGATTTAATAGATGGAAAGTTGAAAAAAAAGACTGAAGTTCCGCCTTAAGCTGCCTTTTGTTTGCAGCAAGCAACTGTTTTGTTTCAAAGTGAGGGGGAAAAAGTGCAAGAACCGCATGCACCTGAAACACCTCTTATCACTCAACTTTAAATGCGTTCTCTCCAAAGATCATAAATAGGATTATTTTCTTGGAATCCAATCAGAGACTCGTGCTGATGGTTTATACTGCCGCCTACAGGGGGATTGCACAGTGGCCCAAAAGAAAACTGTAGGCCAACCCAAGATAACCCCTTTTGTGCTGAGAATGCCTATGTTTTGTAGCAGTACCAAAAGCATGATCATAACACAGGGGTGGAAAGTGTGTCCCTCAACTCCAAGAAAAGGATTACACAGTGAGCACAAAAGTATTATTTTTCTTTCTCGTCCATTGAGTGACACAGGAAATCATATATTACAGATGCCCACTAAGAGGTCTAACATGATACCTAGAGCCGCCTGAAGCTGGGACTAGATGAATCTCACTTTACCCCCCACCTGGTAGGAAAAGGGCAAGACGAGGTGTTAATTTAGCGCAGGAACTAAGCCTGAAGCCAGATTAGTGAGAATAATGGTGAAGGAGACACAACATGTTGGAGAACCTGAATCATAGACCATACCCTAAAAATTGGTCAGCTTGATCCAACTGTAAAGAAAAACAATCCAACCACATAGTATACACCGCTCAGGCAATCAGATTGATAGCGGCAGGTGCTCACCCTGGCTCGCCACCGTAAATGCAGATATGGAAAAGATGGTGGCACACGACAAACTAAGTCAAATTCTTAGAAGTCCTTTATTGTCACCATGCCAGACACCAACACAGGGGAAGGTTGACGCATTTTACACAAATCACTTGTGCTTAGTCATAAGAAAGACCTAGCTCAGACCTCAGCTATTTAAGAGCGCACCCAACAGGAAATGCACTTGTAATTGTCGACGTAATTAACTGGGCAGTGCGCGACAAATGAACACCAGTCGCTAAAATCATTAATCAATATGCTAATGAATTGTAACCATGAAGAAAAAGAGAAAATGTTACCAAGGAATACATTTTTTTTTTTTTTTTGTTTTTCTTCATGGTTTTATAATTCTTTAGCTTGTTGATTAATGATTTTATCCACTTGTGTTTATTTGTCGTGCACTGCCCAGTTAATTACCACGATAATTACATTGATATCTAAATGTGGCTGGTTCAGCAGGTACAACCTGAATTTCGATCAGTATGTAGCAGTCCCCACTTGACTTCTGTTGGAGGGACATGCTGGGAAATTTGTCTTGATCTGCAGCTGTTGATTAGTGTATTTGATAATGGGATGAGGACAACTTGGTTCAGAAATGTTTCCAAGGAGAGAGACAATGATCCCTGAACCCCCTTAGCAAACAAAGCTATCATCCTGCAGCACCAAGATGACTAGGGAGTTTCCTATACAAAGATTAGGCAGGGGGTAGAAGGCCGATATAACCCCCCAAATTTGCAAAGGAGGAATACAGTTCTGCATTCTGTAGAAATATAAGATGGTGTCCCTGGGGCCTGCCCTAAGCAAGAACTTGACTGAAAATAGCATTCCTCTTCTGAAGCCTTGCAGTCACAGAAAGAGATGCTCCTGACTTCCTAAATGTAACCATGCATCAGAGTCTGTGGAGCAACAGGAATCGTATTATAATTGCAAATTACAATAAGAAATGTATCTTGGTTATTGGACCACTCTCTCCTTTCCAGAAGCAATAGGTAGCGGAAAGATGGACCTCAAGAAGATCGCACTTAAAGGGAGCAAAGCACACAGGACTAGAACACAAAGTTTTAGCCAAGTCAGGATCAAAACGACCTTTCTTTGCCAGTACCTCAAGATTTTCCCAACTGTATATTATAAATAAGAAGACCTGACTAGGGAATGGTCCTATAATGTAGAAGGAACCACCTCTTCTGAAACTCCATAATGTAGCTCAGGAGATAAATGTTCTTCAGTGACAGGACCTACGTAAAGGTGGGGAGGAAAGGCCTTGTCAGCCCTAGAACTGGAAGATTAATACTAGGTTAGGAACCACCTAAGCCTCAGGGACAGATGAGTTAGTCTGCTCAAAAACTTGATCCATAGCAGCAGAAGAAAGGGCTGAGGTATTCTGAGAAGAAGAACACACAGACGAGAGTTTCCCTGTTTGGACTAGAGCACAGCTCATCCATACAGCCTGGAGTCTGAATATTGTGTTTGGTGATCATACACAGCCTGCATGTGTACAGTATTCAGACAGAAGAGTTCCCTTGCTGGATGTGATGCACAGCTTCTCTGTGTCATATACACTTTGGAAGCAGTCGTCCCGCAGTGTATATAAATATGCCAAAGCCCACCCATATTCTAGTAGAGAGAGGGGTGCTGGCTGCTGCTGGAGAGAGATTTTGTTCTTTTGGATCCCTGGAAGGGCTGGGACCATCCATATATTTCCACTACATGTGAAGCTTCCTGGCAAGAGTTGCCATTTGTTCCTATCTTGAGGTCAAGGCCCTGGCTGGGCATATAGCCACAACCGTTCTAACGCTTGCTGTTTCCTAAGCATGCATTTTATGTGGTGCAGGGTGTACGTTTGGTCATGTGTATCACTAACAACACAGAGGATTTTATAGTTTTATATATACAGTATATCTCTCTACGAGTGGTGTCAATATCACTATGGACTTATTTTGTTGGTTTAAAAAAGATTTCAATTATATTTCTTTAGATGTGTAGTGCAGCTCTATTTTCTCTCTATCATACTGTGTGTATCTTGCAGTAAGTGCTGCTGCTTTTTGCTATTTTTGAGGATTCATTAGCATAGTTTGATTTTCTTTTATAGTCTGAGAAGAGACCCGAGAGAGGGTGACCCTTGACACTACTTCTGTGAAAGTTGAGAGATTGGTAACTCCCTGACAAAGGAAAGGGACATGAGGGCAAATATCCTGTAGCCCTTTTTAGTGTAGAAACGTGATGGTTTAAACTGGCTGTAAGCAATGAATTTCAATGCTGATTCCTGATGAAACAATATACAGATGAATTTTGGAGGCCTTTGAACTATCGGGAAGATGCTGTCCCAACAGGACCCACTGCAACTGTTCTCCACAGGAGACAAGACATACCTGTGCTCAAATCCCAATAGCTTGTACATGTTTATAACCAAGTAGCAGAGTAGAACTGGCCATAAGAAGGATTCCTTTGATGCAGTTGGGCAGCCTAAACATGTATTGTAATATGTGTAAACTAAAAATCCCTGTGTCCCACAATGAGGATGCCATGAAAAACCCAGAGCCAATACCCTTAAAAACGTTCATGGTGCAAGGGTGAGTAGGAGGCAGAGCTGTGGAAGGACAGTAAGCAGCACATGCATGGCCTAGTTGACTATGCAGGTTAGAGGGTCCCTTTTTGGAGGAGTACAGGGATGGTGAATCTGATGGATACCAAATGCAACTACTGCCTTTACATGTCCCATAGGAAACAGTCTGGGGGAGAAAAGTGTGGTCATTGTGGCATACAACTCCTGAGGCCAAACTGGCACAGGAAACATAATAATAATTGGGTCCAGAGGACCCCAAGGAATCAGAGACAGGTTTGCTCATCTCTGTGGTGACACAGAAGGTAGAGGTGAGAGATTAGTCCATAGACCTGAAAAGCCATTATATGCCCAAGGTGCTAACTACCCAAGATTCCACAATGATTAACAAACATTCCCCCCACTTGGAGAGGTGGGGTTGCACCTCCATGCTGAAGGCTTCTTTGAGGGTTTACTAGGTTTCTTATTCCCCGCTTTGCTATTGGTTGGAGAACCAGGTTTAGAGGGCTCAATAGTGCCTACTCCAGGAGTAGGTGATGGAGGGAGGAGACCAACCTTTCATTTAGACTACTTCGCTGAGGTAGGTGGGTGCTCTTGCCTCCCCTAATATCATTGATGATAATTCTAATGGATTTTTCCCCTAAAGACCAGTCAGGTGCTTCTTGGGTGCAGTCTTTGCATCCCAGCAATTTTTACCCAGTGTTCTGTGTATTTGTATAGACAACAGACCCACAAAAGAGACAAGCCTAGATATTTTCAGCAGGCTATCAAAGCTGAAGTTTAGAACTTCAAACTTCTGTTCCACGTGATCAGGAAAGGATCCACTGCCACAGTGGAAAGATCACTTTTGAGGAGATTAGGCCATTCCCACACAGTCTGACAAATAAGACACAACTAGAATAGAGTGAAAGACGGGGCCTACCTGCAAGAACATGGTTGAAAAGCTCAGGAAGTAGAGGGGTTGGGGACCTACCAGGGTGCTCCCAATCTATATGGGGGAAAATCTCGAACAACGGGTATAATGGGAAGATCTTTGCACCTGTAGCATTGGTGAAAAGTTGAGCCTGCAGGCTGATCCTCCAGAGTAATATTGTACAACATCCATAAGACCTGAAACAGTCTTAAATTTTATATGACAGAGGAGTCTGATTTCTTAAAATCTTATCGGGGGGGAGAGTGAAGGAACCCTCAGATCAAAGTCAGATCGCTGTGGCTGGAGCCTCTGCAGTCAGCACCAGCCTAGAACTGATTGAATTGTAACCCAAAATGTTTTAAAAGACTATTAGGGATTTGGTCTTTACTAGCTGGAGCTAAGAAGGACCCTGATGAGGAGGTGAACCCTGTAAATATAAGGTAACAGGATTCTGGATTGCAGAAATTAGTACCTTGGGAAGCCACAGAACAAATGTCTGCAGAACTGTGAGCTGGGGCCATCTGTTGTACCGGAATTGTCCCCTCTGTGTCTAGAAACAGACATGTTGCCACTGTGGCAGCAATGCCACTAAGCTTGGTGAATGTGGCAAAGTCTCAGGTAATCATAAAAACCCAGAAGTCAGTAATTGATGAGGGTCAGGTGATCAGAGTTCCACGTGGCTTTTTGCAAATCTCAGGCAGGGAGATACTTCCTGGATGTTACATGGCAGGAAAGAGCATCTGAGTAACATTCCACCCAGAGGGCGATGTCAGTGTTAAAAGGATAAGTTCACCTTTGGACCATGTCACATGTTTCATTTGTATTTAGGGTTGAACATGTTCCAGCTCCTGGCTTCTCATCTCTCTGCGACAATGGGTGGGGGATCTTCTCCCTGTACCTGCTGTCAGTTTAAAAATGGCATGGGGCCGTGTCATACACTTACAGAATTATGTAAATTAATGAACTACAACTACCACAGCTGACAGCTTGTAGTTCTCAATATTCTGCAGGGGTGCTGCTGAGCGCTCTTGTAGTTCATTGATTCTTCTTGCAACAGTGTACTGAGAGTCTGTAGGAGCCTGGCATTGCACCCATGATCTGATCTCAGGTGCAATACTTTACAGCAGGGGTGTCCAACCTGTGGCTCACGGGCTGCATGCAGCCCAAGACAAAATTGTAAACTTGCTTAAAAAAATGTTATTTTATTTTTTAGTACAAATGTGTTGACACTTAGCGAACACATTTCACATGAAGAAAAAATTGACAGCATCTCTTTACTGGACTTTTATCTTCCCAAAGAAAAATATCCCACTCTTCACAATCGCCCTATTCATGTCATCAGTTTTTTGCAGCGCCTATATTTGTGAGCAACCATTTTCAAGGATGAAGCACATGGAGGGGGGGGTGTATTTACTAAAGGAAAATCCACTTTGTACTGCAAGTGTACAGCGGCTGCACTTGCAGAGTGAATTTGCCTTTAGTAAATCAACCCCAAGGGTAAAATTAGAACCAAAGTATCTGATGAGCACCTTGAGAACTCATTGCTTTTCTACTCTATTCCTCACAACCTGATATTGATGCGCTAGTTTATCAAAAATATCGCACTCATTTTAGATTTCCCTCTAACTTATATAATAAAAAAAGCTACAAAAAAGTTTTATTACTCGGGTACGTCATCTATATCTGTGATTGTTCACTTGTGATCTGACAAGACTTTTTCTGCTCATCAGCTATCCTTATTGTTAGTGTATTTTATGTGTGGCCCAAGACAATTCCTCTTCTTTTTAATGTGGCCCGGGAAGGTCAAAAAGTTAGACACCCTTTTGTATCTGCAAAAAGATGTGCATGTATTCTTTTTATAAAAGATGAATTAGCCTTTAACCCCTTGTATGGTGAAAGTGGAAACATTCAAATGCACTCTTCAGTCCAAACAATGAGGTATCTCCAAGTGCAGCCTACTAAAGAGTGAATCTTCAAAGTTAGGGCCGTTGTGGAGACCATGCCAATGACTCTGGACCTGGAAAGTGCTCTGCTAACTTGTTACCAAATGGGGTCTAAAAAGCACCTAATGCAGAACCCATTGCATGAAGGCAACTTCCAGGTTAACCCTGCAACATCTAGTCAAGTGGGGTTCAGGCACATTTGTTTGCCAATATCCCATCTTCCTGTGTCCTGCAACAGATGAGAAAGGAAAAAAAAAAGTTAGGCATATACCAGTTAGGCCTATTATCCCTGAAACTGTCCTACTGCTAGCCATCTACAGTCTTTTTCTTAATGAGAGCTTGATAGAAATTGGTCAGTGGCAGGACAGTTATGCATCAGCAAAAATATGGACAGCCACAACAAGCTGCTAGCTAATTCCTGTCTGTTGGTTAAAGGGGGCCTATTATAGCTTAATGAAAAAGCATGTATTGCCGCACAAGCTAAAAATAATTTTTTTTCAAACTGAAATAAATCTGATTAGGGGGCTGCTACTGTATGTTAGCCATGCTGTTTTAAAGAGAATAAAATCAATTATTTCACAGTCAAATATGCACTGCAACTATATTTGAAAAATCATAGTTTTGTTTTTTTTTTATTAGTACATGTCCCCCAGTGCCCAGCATGCCTCTTTTCCTCACAGACTCCATGGCAGCAACGTGTGGGTTAGCCCCGCCTCCATAACTACCCAATAGGACCCCTCTCCCATAAATCTTTGCTCTAGGCTGCTATCCATGTTCCTTTTTTGTCCTCCTCCGTAGGACCAGGTGTTGGTTCTCCTACCTGAAAATGACTTCCCTACAATCTAATCAGCCGAGTGCCAAATTTTGTTCCTCCGATAGGCCCTGACTGTTAAGCAGGGTATGGAGTGTACAGCAGAGTAGCGCTGAAGAATGGGAATTGGTTCATCTATGTGCGCACGGTCTGTTTGCCTATTGTTACAAGGCGACATTATCTGCTACAAAGTCCGGGGTGTGTGGCAGCTTCCTCAGCTCAGGTGATCGTAGGTGGAGGGGTACGTTTTTATATAGATATACATGGCAGCAGTGTTTGTGTGTTGTTTGTACTTTATTCCTCATTGTTTTCTACATCACTGGTGTCCTAAGCTAGCGCTGACGCTTCCTGCATTCCCTCTATTACTTCCGGGTACCGGCGTGCACGCTCTGCACATGCTCGGACCTGATACGAAGATGAGGCTTGGTTCGCGCATGCGCAGGAGTGTCTCACGTCTGATGCCATCAATGACGTCACGGACGCCACTTTTAAAAGCTTTGGAAGCTTACAGAGCCCCGGGAATGATCGTGGGTGCTACGGCGATTTCCAGGGCAACTAACTTGGCGGTTCAAGGTAAGACGAGCTCTATTGTCTGGGGTATGAGGTCTTTGTCAGCCAACTGTTTAATCTGTCTCTGCAGTTCCCTATTGTGTTGACACCATGGATTCCTCATTGCCCCCTAGTGGCCAGCCAGATTGTAACAGGTTTGTTTGCAGTTATGCTTTTCTGCCTGTGCAAGGGAAGAGAGTAGGATTTTAGGACACTAGCTGATTTCTGTCTCTAGCTTTTCTGTTTCTTTCCTCACAGCCCTTCTAGGTCTGATCCACAGCGTAGTTCCCATAGAGGAAGTGGATCATCAAAATCACACCACCGGCAATCTTCCTCCAGGTCTAGCCATCGTAGGTCTCCTTCCAGATCTGAACAGCGCAGTAAAGATCTTCCTCACCCCCCTTCATCTCTCTTTAGCAAGAGACCAGAAAAGTCATGTTGGGGGTGCAGGATACCTGTTCCAATAGACAAATCCTTCTGTGATCACTGCTTCTCTAAAGCCGCAGATGAGAGGGATGGTGCAGACCAGCGTCTGGAATCTATGGTGAGGCGGGTTGTGAAAGCATCTCTACAGGAAAGAGAGGCTCAACAGCCCTGTGATTCCCCATCAGACCCATTATGCCCTCCAGTGAGAGAAGGTTTAGTACATGAGACATAGGAATCTTCGCAGCCAAGTCGCCATTCCGCTCCTATCTCAGATAGCGAATCGGATCTGGAAGATCCTGGAATGGGGTTTGAATATGCTTTGGTTCCTTCCTTGGTGAAAGCAGTAAGAGAGGCTCTGAAGTGGGAAGACCCTGTCACTTACCCCCCAAAACAGAGAAAATTCTTCAAGCAGCTCAATAAGGAGCAATAATACTTTCCTTTTCTCTCTGAGCTGTCAGCTGGGTGATGTCATATCTGATGAATGGAGCAAGATGGACAAAAGTTCCATGCAATCTAAAGTCTTGAAACTGTATCCTTTCAAGGAAGAGGAAGTAAAACACCTTGAGTCAGCTCCTTTGGTGGATGCAGCACTTATGAGACTAGTAAGATATGTAACTCTTTCCTTAGAAGCAGGGCTTTTTTTCAGCGGGAGCGCGGGGGAACGCAGTTCCCGTACCTCCAGGATTGAATGCATGTAATGGCAAGGGGTGTTGGGGAGTGCTGCAGGGTCTGTTGATGCTGGCTGCTGGGGGATCCATTGTTGTGGGAGAGGACCTATTTTTGCAGTGGGTCTATTGTTGCTGGGAGATCAGTTGTTGCTAGGAGGGATCTACTGTTTAGGGAGGGGCCTGTTGCTGGCTGCTGAAGGGTCTATTGATGCTGGCTGTGGGGAGATTTGTTGTTGCTGGGGGGGTGTATTTTTGCGCGCAGTCTATTGTTGCTGGGGGGATTTTTTTTTGTTAATGAGGGGATCTATTGTTTCTGCCTGCAGGGGTTCTGTTTTACTGCTTTTCTTGTTATCATTGACAAATTCCATACAAAATACTTAGCACCACAAATTTTACTTAGTTCTGTATTCTCTAAAAGGGGTGGTGCTGGGAGGTGGGTAGGGGACTGGAACCAAGGGACAGCACTCGGGGGTGGGTAGAGGGCGGAGACAAGGGGTGACCCCGAAAGGGAAGTTCCTGCACCTAGTCTCTGAGAAAAAAAGCCCTGCTTAGAAGACACTGTATCTTTTACAGATCCTTTAGAAAGGCGGATTGATTCAGATTTAAAAAGGATTTACCTTTACCATCAGGAATGTCATGCAAGCCAGTACTTGCGATAGCCGCAGTATCCAAAGCTATAGAATCTTGGTCTGACAATGTTGATGGGTTCCTAAGAGGTATGTTGAAACAGCTAAAGACTCTCCTATCCAGGAGATCAGGCTGGCGTCCGCCTTTCTTGGGGAGGCTTCTATTGATGTCATCCGCTCGATGTCCCGGGTTATGTTGGCGGCTGTTTCAGCACGTCATGCCTTATGGCTCCGTCCATGGCTGGCGGATCCGGCTTCCAAACAAGCTTGGTGCCGAATTCCTTTTGAAGGAACCTCACTATTTGGCAACAAACTTGATAGTGCCATAACTCGGGCCACAGGCGGCAAGTCTGGTTTCCTCCCTCAAGGTCCACGCCTACAGAATCAGAAACGTCTATCCCCAAGAAGACAAAATTCTGATCGCGCTAGGGAAGCGCGCAGCTACAGACCTGGTCGGGAGTTTTCAAGGTCCTGAAAATCCAGGCAGTCCTCTTTCAAAAAACCCACAAAAGGTGGTTCCTCTGGCAACCAGGACTCCACTAAGTCCTTTTGAGATTGGGCCCGCTCAGGCGTGCCAGGTGGGGGCTCGTCTTCTCCACTTCAGGCATGTCTGGGCAGCCTCAATCCAGGATTACTGGATCGCCAAGACGGTCTCCTCTGGTCACAAGTGGGTCTTCAACAACACCCCAAGACTCAGATTTGTTCCTACAACTCTTCCAGGTTCAGAAGAGAAAAAGCAGGTCCTGGTAACTTATGTGAATTGTTTATTGGATCAAGGCGCAGCCATCCCTGTTCCAGAAGAAGAACGAGGCAAAGGCATGTATTCTCCTCTGTTCATGATACAAAAGAAAAACGGCACATGGAGACCAGTCATAGACTTAACCCATCTCAATTCCTTTATCCGGAAGTAATTATTCAAAATGGAATCCTTACTTACAATTCAACAGTCAGTACATTTGGGAGACTGGTTGATTTCAATCGATCTAAAAGATGCCTACTTCCACGTGCTAGTGGCAACGGACTTTCAACAATTCCTCCGCTTTGCGTTAGGCGTCCACTATCTGCAATTCACGTGTCTACCCTTCAGTCTAACGACGTCACCTCGGGTCTTTTCCAAGGTCCTATTATCTGTTGTGGCTCTTCTTCGTGTCAAAGGGGTTCGTCTCCACCACTATCTAGACCAGTGGTTCTCAACTCCTGTCCTCAGGACCCACTAACAGGCCAGGTTTGCAAGATAACTGAAATACATCACAGGTGATATAATTTGCTGCTCAGTGACTGCGATATTCTAGTCTGCATCTCCCCAAGGTAATACTTTAAAATCTGGCCTGTTAGTGGGTCCTGAGGACAGAAGTTGAGAACCACTCATCTAGATGACCTACTTCTAGCTCAGAACAAAGATCAAATTTTAGAGCACAGGAGTTTAGTCATTTCCACCCTGCAAGAATTTGGGTGGCTCCTGAATTTAGAGAAGAGCCAGCTAGAGCCAACACAATCCCTTGTGTTTCTAGAGGCTCACTTCAACACAGTGGAAGGCACTATCTCCCTTCCAGAAGAGAAGATTGAAGTGATTCGAGACAGAATACATACAGCCCTCATGTCATCTCACCTCTCCACTCTCCAATGCCTGAAAGTATTTGGCACGATGACAGTAACCATTCCTATGGTGAAGTGGGCCCAATAGCATACACGGCCCTTCCAAAAAAGGGTTCCTTCAATAATGGGATTCTTCCAGCCAAACCCAGCGCATACACCTTACTCCAACAATGAGAATGTCCCTCATTTGTTGGCTTCAAGGGAAAACTCTGCGCTAATGCCATTCAGTCATTCCCATCTCATGGGTCACGATAACATCGGATGCTAGCAATCGGGGATGGGGCGCTCGCTGCCTTTCGGAAGTGGCTCAGGGCAGATGGAATTTCCCTTTGGGGGATTGGCTCCAACATACTGGAGCTGAGGGCCGCTTTTCAGGCACTCCTGTCATTTCGCCATCTAATAATGAATTCATCAGTAATGTTTAGGTTGGACAACACAACCGCGGTGGCTTACATAAGGAAGCAAGGTGGAAATCGCAGCTGGTCCCTGATACAGCAAGTGGAGCCAATAATGAACTGGGCTCAGAAGAACTTGTCCAACATCTCTGCGGTTTACATTCCAGGGATTCAGAATTTATAGGCAGACTTCCTTCGTGTTCAAATGAACAACGAGTGGCCTCTCCAGAGAGGGGTGTTCGAATGGCTTCTGACCCTGGGAGTTTCTCCAGAGGTCGATCTGTTTGCTTCCCCATGCAATCACAAAATGCCCAAATATTATTTGAGGTTCAGAGACCCTCAGGCATATGGGACAGATGCTTTCTCACATCAGTGGAGGTTTCAGAAGGCCTATGCCTTCCCTCTGGTACCAGTGATTCTTCAATTTCTCCAGAGGCTCAGAACAGAGAAGGTGGAGATCATTGCAGTGATTCCTTTCTGGCCCAACAGGCCTTGGTTGCTTCTGTTATCACTCCTCAGCTATCAAGACCCAGTTCCCCTACCTCTCAGGCTGGATCTACTGTCTCAAGGCATGACATTACACCCGTGTCCATCCTGCCTACACCTCAGGGTGTGGTTCTTGAGAGGGGAAGGCTCGAAGCTCTAGGTTGCCTGAGGAAGCTGTTCCGACCCTTCTCAGTGCCAGAAGGAAAAGTACTAATAGGGTATATGAGCGTATATGGTCCAGGTTCACTGATCATATGTCTTCCAGGTCGAATCCTTGTAACTCTCCAGCAGTCCAAGACATACTGAGTTTTCTTCAATCAGGACTTGACCTGTCTCTGGCAGTCAGCTCACTAAGCGTGCAAGTATCAGCCATCTCGGCCTTCACAGGAGTTACATTGGCAAATCATTCTCTGATCTGTCAGTTCTTTAAAGGAGCCATCAGGCTTAGACCTCAAAGAAGACCTAGGTTCCCCAAATGGGACCTCCCTCTTGTTTTAGATTTTTTTTTTTCTCCAATCTTGGATCAGATCCTGACAAACCCCTTTCCACAAGAGACCTCACACTCAAGACTGCTTTCCTGGTAGCTGTGACTTTGGCCAAAAGAGTTTCAGAAATTAGAAATTAGGTTCAGAGGAACCTTTTCTGACCTTTTTCCCCAGACAGAGCAGTGTTGATTCCCATGTTAGTGTCAACCCCTAAAGTGACCTCAGTCTTTCATGAAAACCAAGAGATTGTGCTTCCTACTTTTAAGACAACAGACAATTAGGATGTTCATCCTCTGGACGGGCCACACTCTAAAACAATACCTGGAGGTTATGGCTCCTGTCAGACAGAGTTTCTCTTCGTCCTTCTCCATGGTAAAAACAAAGGAATGCGAGCTTCGGTCAGATCAATTTCTTCCCAGATTGTGCAGACCGTTTAGAGGGCATACATGGCAAAGGGCTTGGCTCCTCCTGAGGCAGTGACAGCTCATTCGACCCGGAGTATCTCGACCTCTTGGGCAGCTTCTCGACATGTTGCGCCTGAAATCATTTTTAGAGCGGCCTCTTGGTCTTCTATTAACACATTTGTCTCTCACTACTGTGTTGAACCAACTGCTCTGTCATCCATTAATTTTGGTTTACAAGTATTGTCGGTTGACAATGTTAAATAAATTTTGGTTTCTTTGCTCAACATTTTGCCTGCCCGGGTGTGTATGGCAAGTTATTTCCCACACGTTGCTGCCATGGAGTCTGTCAGGAAAACGGAAAATTTATATCAAATACCATAATTTTCCTTTCCTGATAGACTCCCTCCCAAATGTCTGGAGTAGACTAGTTACGGAACATGGATAGCAGCCTAGCGCAAAGATTTATGGGAGAGGGGTCCTATTGGGTAGTTATGGAGGTGGGGCTAACCCACACGTTGCTGCCATGGAGTCTATCAGAAAAGGAAAATTACGGTAAGTATTTGATATAAATTTTCCGGGTTTTTTTTTTTTTTTTTTTACAAACACCTTAAAAATAGCCAGAATTTACGAAGATTTAGCTCTCATAAAGTGGGGGTAAACTCCCTTGGCTGATTTTTTACCTATTTCTACAGTTAGCTGTTCTATCAAAGCTCTGATAACGTTAATGATGATGATATCATAACAATGTTAGCTATAGAAATAAACACACTGCTCAAATAAGCAAAGGCCTAATTTATTTACAGGGAAAGTAGAAATGCTAACAAACACTAAAAGAATAATACAAAGTAGAAATGTTAACAAACACTAAAAGAATAATACAGAGCCGATCAAAGAGCAGAGGTGATACGATACCGTAAGTCCTTCCTTTCGTGTTCTGTATTCTGGATGGGCTCCAGGACAAAGAGAAAGACCCTTGCTGAACATTGCCTTTGAAAGCATTCTCAGACACAACACACAAACACCCTCTGCCCGCCCATGTAGTCCTTTGCTCAGTGAGAAGCTATAAGGGGCCGTTCTTCCTAATCACCAGGAAATATGTTATTCCCCAAACATTTTCCAGGAAGTATAATATTCTCTTCCACAAGGGGGCAACATTAGTTGGTGAATACCTGCCTTGACCCAGATTAATTTACAGTAACAGCTAGCCTTTGATGAAAGTGAGATATCCCTGGGCCACTAAATAGATAAAGTATATTGCTGCAAGCACTGAAGGTTGAACCAAAACTCTAAAGTAAATATAAAAACAGATAGTGCTGTGCTGTATGATTTAAAAATAGATGTCAACAATAGGTGAATTAAAATATATACACAATAAAGTGACAACGTGTTACATATCAAACAGCCATGACTGGGCTGGTAACAGATAAAGGTAACAACAAAGCCTGGGGAATGCCCAGGAAAAAACCCAAGCCTACTTACCAACCAGCTCGCAGACAACAGAATTGACCTGTCTAACAGTACGCGTTAAAAACAGGGGTTCAGTCTGCACGCATTTGCAAACGCATGCGTAAGCCACAGAGCCTCGTCATGGCACCCTGGTATCTGTGGTCCTAACACTAAAATATGAGTGTTCCTACAGTGGAGGCACATGCATTCTGATGGATAAATGAGGGCAGGTGGACTGAAGGAGAGCCCACCCCTTCTTAAAGGTGCAGGAGCACACCAAACACCCAGCAAATAGCACAATGGCTGCAAAGGTGTTGGTGCGTTGCTGGACCAATACAAACACCAACGTGATAACAAAAAACTTGCCACTGCCCTCATTTATAGCTGGCTATCGCAGTAACCGGCATTGGAAGGCTAAAACAGGTAACAACAAAGCCTGGGGAATGCCCAGGAAAAAACCAAAGCCTACTTACCAACCAGCACGCAGACGACCAAATTAACCTGTCTAACAGCATGCGTTAAAAACAGGGGTTTAGTCCGCACGCATTTGCAAACGCATGCATAAGCCACAGAGCCTCATCACGGCACCCTGGTACCTGTTTTAGCCTTCCGATGCCGCTTACTGTGATAGCAGTAAACCCCCGTTTTTAACGCATACTGTTAGACAGGTTAATTCGGTTGTCTGCGAGCTGGTTGGTAAGTAAGCTTGGGTTTTTTCCTGGGCATTCCTCAAGCTTTGTTGTTTTAGCCTTCCAATGCCGCTTACTGCGATAGCCAGCTATAGATGAGGGCGGTTATCACGTTGGTGTTTGTATTGGTCCAGCAACGCACCAACACCTGCTCCTGCACCTTTAAGAAGAGGTGGGCTCTCCTTCAGTCCACCTGCCCTCATTTATGCATGTGCCTCCACTGTGGGGACACTCATATTTTAGTGTTAGGACCACAGATACCGGGGTACTGTGAAGAGGCTCTGTGGCTTACGCATGCGTTTGCAAATAACGCATGCGACTAAACCCCTGTTTTTAACGCCTACTGTTAGACAGGTTAATTCGGTTGTCTGCAAGCTGGTTGGTAAGTAGGCTTGTTTTTTTTTTTTCCTGGCCATTCCCCAGGCTTTGTTGTTACCTGTTTTAGCCTTCCAATGTCGCTTACTGCAATAGCCAGCTATAGCTGAGGGCTGTGGCAAGTTTTTTGTTATCACGTTGGTAACAGATAAAGTGACAATGTGCAAGTGATAAATACACTAGAATACCAAGTGCTAAAGAGTAAATGCTCTAATCGAAAACAAACGTCCTTGACTTCTTAATGAATAATAAATGACAAAATGACGTGCAGTGTCTATACAATGTCCTTTTCTTCTTAATAAAACAACAATACAAAACTGTGCAAAATCCGTGAAGTGTCTTCTTCTGTAACAAAAACTCCATATAAAGTGCAAAAAAAGAGGTGACTTCCTATCCTCAGTGCAGTATGCGATGTATAGATGTCCCCTTACCTTACTGCTGTAATGTAACAGCATATACGTAGATCTTTGTGGGTAACGGGTATGTTCACTATGGATCTGGGTGTCCACCGACCTCTGGCTTTAAAGACAGGCACACACCATCACATTCAAAATGCCAGGTCCAGAGGTCGGTGGACACCCGGATCCATAGGGAACATACCCGTTACCCACAAAGATCTACTTATATGCCGTTACCTTACAGCAGTAAGGTAAGGGGACATCTATACGTCACATACTGCACTGAGGATAAGAAGTGACCTCATTTTTTGCACTTTATACAGAGTTTTTGTTACAGAAGACACTTCATGGATTTTGCAGTTTTTATATTGTTGTTTTATTATTAAGAAGAAAAGGACATTGTATAGAAACTGCATGTCATTTATTATTCACTAAGGAGTCAAGGACGTTTGATTTCGATTAGAGCATTTACTCTTTAGCACTTGGTATTCTAGTGTATTGCTCACTTGCACATATGCACATTGTCACTTTATCTGTTACCAGCTGGCCTTTGATGTTGCTGTGAGTCAGGAAATCAGTCATTTTAATTCACATTTCCCCAGGGGGTCTTAGGCTGCATTCACACCTGAGCATAGTGTATTTAGGCAGAAAGTTGCACGTTTTTACAGCGTTTTTGTACAGGTCAAAAAGTCACCAATGTAAAAAAGAAGAAAAACGCCAGAATTGAGCTATAAGAAAAGCTCCAGGACTTTCTTGAGCTTCAGGCATTTGGCTTCTGGTGTTTTGGAGTAGAGATGTGAACCATCTTCGAATAATTGATTTTTTTTTTTTCCCTCCCCAGCATTTTGTAGCTTCAGGCTACAAAACGCCCAGGTGTGAATGGGGCCTTAGGCCCCATTCACACCTGAGCGCTTTCAGTTTGTAAAATGCCCGAAAAACGCCCAACAATCAAAATCCCATTCATTTAAACGGCCCCTGTTCACATCTGAGCGTTTTGTAGCCTGAGACAAAACACCTGAAGCTCAAAAAAGTACATGAGCTTCTTTTTTGGCAGATTACAAGCATTTCTCTGCTTTTTACATGGGTGACCTTTTGACCTGTGTAAAAATGCACGACCTTCTGTCTGAAAACGAAACGCTCAGGTGTGAATGCAGTCTTAGCTGATGCTCCTCTATCCCCCCATACATCACAGCAGGAGGCCTATGCAAGAACATCCTTCAGGAGAAGTCCCATTTATTTTTTTTTGTAATTCCTTTATTTTCCAAAAATAAATGTTACAGCTCAGTTGACAAAGCATAGAATGTCATACAACTTATAGGTTTACAATAAAAACCATAGTAGAGATAAGTCATTAACAGAGTTATTTGTCATTTCGAAACTGTATAGTAACATTTCTTCTACTTGCACGATTTATGGAACATATATGAAACAAAGAAAGAAAAATGAAAAGGGTCATACTAGGTAATTGACCGACTACACAACCGTGGAGGTTCCCTGAGAGTAACCCTGATTTTTATTAAATCGTGCACCTTTCATATTTAAATAATGAAAGAAAGACACTCCTCAGACCAGGAGTGAAGACTTCCTAAAAAAGTCAATAGGGTTCAGCCATGGGATACTGCCAAAGTGCACTGCACATCATGATATGCAACATATCTGGGTAGACCTTCCCATCACTGAAGAAACATAAAAAATGGGATAAAGTAACAAAAGAAGAAAGGGAAGTAAAGGGTAGAGAGAGGTGGGAAATAGAGGTAGGGCGTGTAAGGGAGATGATAGGGGGAGAGGAAGGGAGAAGAAAGAGGAGGTACAGCAGAAGGTTAAGGACGGCGGCCGGGCCCCCCGATCAGGCGGCGCCCCCAGCCCTGGGGTCATTCATTCAGTGCTACCTCACGAAGGTACACCTCAGAGTATATGAAGTGCTGCCAGGGACGCCACGTCTCGCGAAAGGCCTCCTCCCTACCGTATAAAGTGGCAGTAAGATCCTCCATATCGCGCAACTCATTAACCTTGGCATACCACTGAATTTTAGTTGGTGGGGTTTCCGATCTCCAAAATAAGGGAATGCAGGCCTTGGCTGCGTTCAGTAACTGTATAGTTAGGGAGGCTTTAAATTTCTTAATTGGACGTCTGGAGAGGTGCAACAGACACGCCCCAGGGTCTCCCCCTAACTTAGCACCAGTCAGAGATTCGATCGTGTGTGTCACCTCCCGCCAATAGGGTTTAATTTTAGGACAATCCCAAAAAATATGGAACATTGTTCCCTCCCCCGACCCACAACGCCAGCATAGACTTGATACCTGTGGAAAATACCGATGCAGAGTGGATGGCACTCTGTACCATCTAGTTACAATTTTGTAACAGGTCTCCTGTACCCTGGTGGCTAAAGATGATTTTTGGGCGAAATGTAGAATCTTCTCCCTCTGGGAGTCATCAAAGTGAACTCCTAGGTCTTCCTCCCATTTAGCAATAAAAGGGGGAATAAATCCCTCCGCCGGGGCGATTAGGGAGGAGTAGATTAAGGACAAGGAGTGGCGCGTAGGTTCCCTTCTGTGGCATATTTGTTCCAGCTCAGTGAGCGGACGTGGACTGCCCAAAGTCCGTGTGCATTGGCGTAAATAATTACGCAATTGGAGACCGCTCAAGAAGTCCAGAGGTGGGTTGGATCCTGCCATTCTGGCAGCTGCATTAAGCTGTCCATTTGGTCCAAGGAAGTCATGGAGGTGTGGCCACCTCCCCTCCGCTGACAGGGACCTGTAGATCGGACCCTGGCAGCCAGGTGGGAAGTCCGGGTTACCCAGAACTGGCACCATGGGAGAGGGCATGGGGGACACCGAAGATTTGTGGAAGGTTTCTCTAGCAACCTGTAATGTGCTGCCTAGGGTGGGGTGATCGGTAATGACCTTTGGTATAGGGGTGGTAATCCAGGGCCAGCTCTTGGCTGTGCCATCTGAATCCTCCAACTCCATCGCTACCCATTGTTTCGCCTCTGCATGGCAGTACCAGTCGATTAGCCTGGTAAGATGCGTTGCCCTATAATATGCCTTCATGTCCGGGAGTCCAACCCCCCCCCCTACGCTTTGCCATATGGAGTAATTGCAATTTGATGCGTGGCTTTCGGTGTGACCAGACGAACTCTCGGAACAGTGCGTCAATTCGCTTGAAGAAGGGTGATGGGAGACGAATGGGGAGAGCCTGTAACAGGTAAAGAATCCTTGGCAATGCGGTCATCTTGATGGCATTACATCAACCAAACCATGTAAGGGTGAGGGAGTGCCAGTGTTGTAGATCTGTTTTGAGACTCTGAAGCATTGGGGTGAAGTTGGCTTGATACAGATCTGCGGGATCGGGTGTAATCGCCACTCCTAAATAGGAAATAGTATTGGTTGCCCAATGGAATTGGTACCCTGAACGCAGTTGACGCACCGAGAAGTCCCATTTATAACTCCTTGTTACGAACATTCTGCTGGGTAAACTTGCTGTACTTACATTCCAAGACTACTTCCAACAGGCCAAATGGCTTTATTAATCAGGCAGTAAAAATCCATAAATGTCTGATATAAAAACGTGAACTTCCAACATACAGTCAATATCTCCTAAACATGCACTGTTTAGGAGATATTTACTTGTGATGGCAATGGCGCATGTGCTCTGAAGGAATGACATACCTCGAGCATGCACGGGAGTGACGTCATCGCAGCTTGTCCAATCAAAGGACCGAAGCCTGCCAACCCGGAAGAAAGACCAGGTGAAGATGGAAGCCCTGTTAGTGGTGACAGTGTGCTGCTGGAGGGCTTTGTTTTAAGGCAAGTTATACATAATGTGCTAGTATAGGTTGCAAATCATTAGCTGCTTATGAAACCGAGATGATCACCGGAGATGTCTTTTGCTGATCATCTCAGCACACAACGTTTCTCTCATTCATGGTTACACAAACGAACAGTTTATGAAAGTGAGGTCTGAGGATCTCATGTGCTGTTAGTGTGAAATATTTCCATCACTGCTTCTCCAGCCCAAAGATGGAGTTAGCAGGGAGGGAGAATCAGTTGATGTGAGGAGCCAGCAGAGAACAGTGAAAATAACATCTGCCCCCATTGCAACTTGCAAACACCCATTGAGCAGGTTAGAAAAAAAAAAAAATATATATATATATATTTTTTTTTTTTTTTTGTTCATATGAGTGACTCATAAATCATGGGTTGCTTGACATATGACCTGTTTTAAATTATATTGCATTTATTGAATATGAAGATAAAAAGGCATATGTTTTTCTCTTTTATATTACAGGAATTAGTATCCAGCCTTTTCATTTTGATTGAAGAGATCTGACACATAATGACTGATAATGATCTTGTTAATGCAATTGGATTCCAATTGTGCTTTCTTATAAATGGTGTGAAAAGAATATTCAAGTTCCAATTCCAGTCTGAGTTAGGGCGTTGGCAACATAGCCCAAAACTGTAACTATATGATTGAACGCTTTTGATACATTTTTGTATGTTTTTCATTTTACATTTTTGTGCAGCAATGAACTTTCATTATATATACAGTATCTCACAAACATACATGTAAAGTAGTGAGTGTACAGCTTGTATCACAAAATAACTCAACACATAGTCATTAATGTCTAAACCGCTGGCAACAAAAATGAGTACACCCCTAAGTGAAAATTACTAAATTGGGCCCAAAGTGTCAATATTTTGTGTGGCCACAATTATTTTCCAGCACTGCCTTAACCCTCTTGGGCATGGAGTTCACCAGAGCTTCACAGGTTGCCACAGGAGTCCTCTTCCACTCCTCCATGATGACATCACAGAGCTGGTGGATGTTAGAGACCTTGCACTCCTCCACCTTCCGTTTGAGGATGTCCCACAGATGCTCAATAGGGTTTAAGTCTGGAGACCTGCTTGGTCAATCCATCACCTTTACCCTCAGCTTCTTTAGCAAGGCAGTGGTCATCTTGGAGGTGTGTTTGGGGTGGTTATCATGTTGGAATACTGCCCAGCAACCCAGTCTCCGAAGGGAGGGGATAATGCTCTGCTTCAGTAGGTCACAGTACATGTTGGCATTCATGGTTTCATCAATGAACTGTGGTTCCTCAGTGCCAGCAGCCCCAAACTATGACACTCCCACCACCATGCTTGACTGTAGGCAAGAGACACGTCTTTGTATGCCTCACCTGGTTGCTGCCACACACTCTTGCCACCATCTGAATCAAATAAGTTTATCTTGGTCTCATCAGACCACAGGACATAGTTCCAGTAATCCATGCCCTTAGTCTGCTTGTCTTCAGCAAACTGTTTGCAGGCTTTCTTGTTCATAATCTTTAGAAGAGGCTTCCTTCTGGGACGACAGCCATGCAAACAAATTTGATGCAGTGTGCAGCATATGGTCTGAGCACTGACAGGCTGACCCCCACCCCCCCCCCCCTTTCTTCAACCTCTGCAGCAATTCTGACCGCACTCATACATCTATTTCCCGGACAACCTCTGGATATGACGCTGAGCACGTGCACTCAACTTCTTTGGTGGACCATGGTGAGGCCTGTTCTGAGTGGAACCTGTCCTGTTAAACTGCTATATGGTCTTGGCCACCGTGCTGCAACTCAGTCTTCAATCTTCTTATAGACTAGGCCAGTGATGGCGAACCTTGGCACACCAGATGTTTTGGAACTACATTTCCCATGATGCTCATACACTCTGCAGTGTAGCTGAGCATCATGGGAAATGTAGTTCCAAAACATTTGGGGTGCCAAGGTTCACCATCACTGCCCTAGGCCATCTTTATATAGTAGTGCAACATTTTTTTTTTTTTTTTTTCCAGATCCTCAGAGTTCTTTGCCATGAGGTGCCATGTTGAACTTCCAGTGACCAGTCTGTGAGAGCGATAATACCAAAATTTAAAACCTGCTCCCCATTCACGCCTGAGACCTTGTAACACTGATGAGTCACATGACTCTGGGGAGGGAAAATGGCTAATTGGGCCCAATTTAGACATTTTCACTTAGGGGTGTACTCACTTTTGTTGCCAGCAGTTTAGGAGAGAGCGACCACAAGAGAGAGACCACCCCCTTGCACTTTTATTAATATTTTTATGGCTAGTTAAAAACAACAGCACAACATATTTTTTCATATTTTTAATAAAATTGGCTACAATCCTTGCTGTGTATACAGTTCCTTTTCTCAACAAATTAATCCTACTGAATGTATGAATCAAAAAAAAAAAAAGTTGAAAAAATATTCTATAAGTTTCAAATATGCGCTTACAATGTCAACTGTTTTATATTTGTTCCAGGCTTGCAGACACCAATCGAAAATTTATATAAAAAAAATAAAAAACCCAAAATAATCTGTAGACAGATTATGCTACACACAGACTTTTTTTTTTAAACATTTTAAATAAGCTCATCTGGGTAGACATCTTATATACATAGCTGAAACAGATGTAAAATACTTAATATGCCATATTTTGAAATCAATGCACATACAGTAGTTATTTCAGTCCACCTTCCTGGCTGTGACATAGCTATATAGTGTAATAAGTGTGGACACCCCTCCAAAATGATAGCATTCAGGTATACAAAGCCAGGTCCATAAAAGATAGAGTTTGAGGAGTGTGGAATGAGGGAACACAAGTGGCCTACACAGAGCCCTGACCTCAACCCTACAGAACACCTTTGAGATGAATAAGAATGACAGCTGCAAGCCAGGTCCTCATCCAACACCAGGACATGGGCCTTACAAAAGCTCCATTGGCTGAATGGGTACAAATTCCCACAGGCACGCCTCAAAATCTTGTGGAAAGCCTTCCTGGAAGTGGAAGCTGTTATAGCAGGGGTGAGGGGTACGAATGGGGTGTCTTTGGTTTTGGAATGAGATACCCAACAAGCTCATATTAGGTGTGATGGTCACTTGTCCATATAGTGTTTATGGCTGCAAACTGTGAGAATGAGATTTCACTACCCAACATACTATCTGCTCATTTTAAATGTCCTTCCCCATACTGGTAATATTCCTCCACTCCACTATAGACGTCCGTCCGATTGACTTACAGAATAGAGGCACTCCTACCTACACGCCTGATTTCATCATTCTGTGAATAAAGTGAAGTATCTGCAAATTTTCTTAGGTGACATTGTGAATTTTACTGTGAGAAATAGCAGGTCAAACATGCCGCTTTTTCTACTACTTCCAGCAGCTATAAAAGTTGTGGTTTATAACCCTTCCTGTGTACTATGGGGGGAATTTACTAAGACCGGAGCAGCTGTGCACAGCAACCAATCAACTTCTAACTTTCATTTTCATAACAAGGAACAAGCTGAGGTTAGAAGCCGATTGGTTACTTTGCACATATTCTCTAGTTTTAGTATTTTTTTTTCCCCTGTTTTAGTTTCCAAAGGATACACAAAAATAAAATACTAAAACTGGCCATAGATGGATCAAATCTGTCCCTGCTGAACGGGCGGAGATTTAATCCATCTATGGGTAGTCCTGAAGTCGATCTATCAATCGACTTCAGGACTACCAGCCTGTTGGATTTGCTTCATGCAATCACTGCCAGCAGCTTTAGCCGCCAGCAGTGATCATTGTGTTCTGCTGACGCTGACTGCATTGAAGGGGAAATCAAACGATTTTCTTCCTTTCACCTGTGACGGAAGGAAAGAAAAAAAAAAAAAAAAAAAAAAAAGGGTCCCATTCAGTACCACAAGTCTGACTTCTGTGGTGACAGGACATGTTCTTCATTCATCCACAGCTCTCTAAATGACGCTCATGCTGTCACAGGGAAAGAATTTTAGGAGGGTCCATACATACATCCTTAATAATAGCGGAACATGGTCCAAAAGAAGGAGGAGTTAACTTTTAAGCATATGTTACTTTCCTGCAAATTCTACTGAATACTAAGCGCATCACCCACCCCCAACACATTTTGGTCACAATGTGTAAAATGAAAAATACTGATAAGAAAATAAAACATAAGAAAACAAACATGCTAAAACAGAACAAACTGAATTATTGCTAAGCTTTAAAGCGGAGTTACACCCAAAAGTGGAATCCCCCTGACATGCCACTTTTGGCATATTTTTTTGGGGGGGGGGAGGGGGGGTGGCGAGAGTGGGTACCTAGTTTTGACAGGAACCCAGCTCCCACCGCCTCCTCTCCCCCTCCCTGCAATCTTCTGGGTCATATCACCAGTCCCAGAAGATTGCTCGGCCATTCAGGACGTGCAGCCCGACTTGCACATGCGCACCCAGCTGTGAAGCCGCAAGCTGTCACAGCCGAGTGCCCACACTAGTGATGCCGAGGCGGGGGAGAGAAGCCAGGCTTCGGGCGGCCACATCGCTGGATTGAGGGACAGGCGAGCGTGTGTTTATTAAAAGTCAGCAGCTACACTTTTTGTAGCTGCTGACTTTTAGTAAACAGAAAAATGAACTCAGCTTTAAATTGATCAATTTATCCAGACACCCCCCTGCCCGCCCCCCCCCCCCCCCCCCCCCCCCCCCCGCGCTTTCCAAACATACAACAAAAAGACAACCTGTGAAGTCCCATCATCACCTGTACACAGTGAAAAAAAAATGTGCCAATTACATAAGCAGCACATACCTTCCTTTGTTCCCCTCACTGATACATTGAAGGGAATTTACTAAAACTAGAGCAGCTGTGCATTGTAACCATTTAACTTCTAAACTTCGGCTTCTTCAGTTAAGCTTTGAAAAAGAAAACTAGAAGCCAATTGGTGGCCATGTTTCTCTTTGATTCAGTCTTAGTAAATTCCCCTCATTAGCGGTCAGAAGCAAAGAGAGAGAACACCCCCTGTGTAAGTCCATAAGGAAGCTTAGGCTGGCTGAGGATACCGTCCCACCCCCATGTGACATCACTGGTCCAATCACCGGCACTGACAAGTAAAACAGGTCATATCCTTCCAATACATAAAAGGTATTCCTTTGCATGGACTATGCATGAAATCACTATGAGTGAGTCATTGAGTTCTCATTAGCTAGTTTGGTTAAAATGATAACATCAGACATATTTTAGAGCTAAGAATTGAAGAACGTTAGTCATATAGCCACAGCGGTGGTCAGCCCTCTCTCTGTACATATTGAGTGTAAAGGCAGTGTTCAGCCAAACAGCAGTAAAAGTACCTGAGATCCAGTAAAAAGGGCTGGAAAGGGTGAATTTTGGTACTGGTCAGAAAGAGGTTTTAGCACCGTGTCTGACACATAAGGGGTTGATTTACTAAAACTGGAGAGTGCATAATCTGGTGCAGCTCTGCATGGTAGCCAATCAGCTTTCATCATCAAAGCTTAATTGAACAAGCTGAAGTTAGAAGCCGATTGGCTATCATGCAGAGCTGCACCAGATTTTGCACGCTCTACTTTTAGTAAATCAACCCCCAAGGCATCAAATGCTCTAGACGAGGACTAGAGTATAAGGTCCAAGTGACAGGAAAAAAAAAAAAAAAAAAAAAAGTGCAGCGTTATTAGTGAATTTCAGATGGTAACACACACACAAAAAAGTGTGTTCATCAATATAAAAAGTGGATCTAAAAGGGCACACCTTACATTGAGTTTGGGAAACAATAGCATATTCTTGCTCTAGGACACAGGAATGTCACATTCTCCAGAAGCAGGGAAGTCACAGTAATGTTCGATCCCCCCGGAGTAGTAATATGCAATTAAGTTCACAATATTAAAACCCCCCCCACAACCCCCACCCAAGTTCCTCCCTAGAGGAGTGAGCAATTAGAAATGTGTTTTGTCACCTAAATAAAACACTACAGGTGATGTTCATAAAAACTGCGCTCACTGCTTCTTCTGTGCTTCAATAAAACTTCATGATAAACAGCACAAGATGCTGCTTTTCCAACTAGAGGTACCCCTATATAAGTGGTGATTATTTTTACATCTGGCTGGTGCAAACCGATTGTTGGGAAATATTTACTTCCTCCTAGTGTCAGTAAAGAGAACCCAAGTCTCATCTCTTAGTATTAAAGAGAAACATGGGGGCTGTCATTGCCAACTCCCTACTTATAGAGTACCGCTAGTGTCCGCACACAATCATTAGCCAAATCCAAAAATGTTATACATTGCAGCTTTCCAGTCTTTAAATGTGGTGACTGCATAGGTTTTCTTTTCTTAGGATTTCTGGCAGGATGAAGAGGTTATTTTGAAGGGTTGCACCGATACTGGTTTATTTAATTGGCAAGTACGGGTACTGATATGTTGAGGTGGATTTGCGTCAATACAAAATAAAATGGGCGCACATCACACTTCAAAGTTTTGCAAGCAATTTGAACAGGTATGCTGTGCAATTCCTCTCTGAATCGCATGTGATTTCCCCCACTGTGGATCGATAGATAGGGAAAAGTGCAATCTAGTGGGCAGTTTATTAAAAAAATGTTAGAACTCACATTACAGTAAGTACAAATCTGATGAAGTGCAAAATCTGCACAGTGTCCCAGTCCCGCCTATGATAGAAAATCATGGCCACTGGAGGTGCTCACAGGGCTGGAGGAGACGTTCCGGGACCCCATGGGTATAGGGAGGAAGTGATGTCAGCTTGTATAGGCGATCCGCCCATCTCCTCCAGCGGCTGTGATTTTCCATTATCGGTGGGACCAGGACACCTATGAAAAGGTTGCATTTGGCCAGATATGTACTGCGAGTCCTAACATTTTTAATAAACTTCCCACTAGATGGCGCTTTTCCCTTTCTATAAACACACACACACACACACACACACACACACACACACACACACACACACACGAGCTGTGGGGAAAATTGCATGCGATTCGGACAGGAATCATACTGCATTCCTGTTCAAATCATATGTGATTCTTTGCAGTGCGATTTGCACCCATTCAATTTGTATTGACGCAACTCTCACTGCATACGCGTGAAAATGCTCGGCAATGGTATCAGTGCGTCCCTATTATTTTGCACTTATTAAATAAATAATTCTTTCATTGGTATATTTAACAGACCAAGAGAAGATTGCTGTAAGGGTTTTCATACACTTTAAGTCACTGACCTGAAACAAGTATGCTGATCATCAGCAAAGCCAGAACTCCTCACCTGCATCTGGAGTATAAACAGCCAAATAGCTATCCTTTGTAGAATGAGAAAACAGCAATGGCAGGCTCCATGCATCTTACAAGAAAGATTTACTTACATAGTATAAAAATATCAAAGCCTAATTTCTACGTAAACAACTAAAAAGTAGGCTGACTCAGATGTGACACGTCTATGTAGATTGGGTTAAAACGAATGTTAAAAATAATCCAGGAAAGAGAAGTCTCATTAAAAAAACTTCCTCGTGTATTTCTGCACTGAGCATGTGAAGAAGACATCAACCTGGCATAACTTTGTATGTGAATGGCTCTCCCCAAAAGCACAGTAGATTGAACTCAAGCCCCTATAATGCTTGTGTGATGGGGGAGAAAGCCAGTAAGACAGATTTTGGTTTCACAGACGCAAACTAAAAAATGCACAGTATTTTAATTCTGAACTTCAGGAAGATATCAGATACATATTAATGGAGGCCTGTAAGGCCTTGCTCACGAGTGTACTACAGCATACACCCATGTGAGGACTGTTTCACAGTTGGGGATGCTTAAATGTTCTGTGCATCCACATGCAGGCAGTCCCATTCATTTAAATTGGGGCGCAGCGGCTGGTCCCAATTTGACAGTTGTGCCTGTACATGACTCGGAATGCACTCTCTGCATTCAGGAGTAGGAATGGGCTCAGGCGTGTTCGAATCCTAATCCCAACCCACCTGAGCAATCCCACCAGGAAGCCGTCACTGCACACCACCAATCATAGGCAGTGAGGCATTTCCCGGCCCGCAGCTGCACATACACATGCTCTGACTAGGCTGCTCATGATTGGCGGTGTGCAGTGACGGTTTCCTGGCGGTATCGCTCAGGTGGGTTGGGACTAGGATTCGAACACGCCTGAGCCCATCCCTATTCAGGAGTCGTGCACCCATGCGGCTGTCAAATTGGGAGGAGCGGCTGTGTCTGTGCAGCCACTATGTCCCAACTGACACAAATGAGACTGCCTGCACGGCCCAGCTCCTCCTCATGCAGGCAAATACTGCCCTCACAGGTATGTCTGTGTGAATGGGGCCTAATCAGTAATACATCAGTAAATGGATTTTTAATACAAGCAGTGAAAGTTCCTTAATTTAACTTTGAATCAGTTTTGTACACAGATCAGACCTGGGAGGGGGGAGAGCATCAGAAGGAGCCAGTCAGGTGTGCTGCAGTGCTCATGTGCCAACAGACATACAGGTGGAATAAGAGAGCAGAGTGACAGATTTACTCAGTCTGCTGCTTCTCTTTTCACTGTTTTGTCACAGATGCTATACATTTTTCAGCACTGGTCCTTTGATAGATTAGGGCAGGAATCATGCATCAGAGGCAATTTAAAATTGGTGTTCAGTTTCCAAGTATGTTTCCAGCCCTACAAAACACCAGAGATCTCTTTTTGTATTGCATTGTTTAAAACCAGTTTCCATGAAGTCCTTCTTCACTGCTATCTTCTATAAATCCATTAAGGGTAAAAATACTAAAAAATAGGATATGTGCTGTGTTGTGTGAGCAGCAAATTCAGAAATAGCCAGTCTATGTATAGAGTGCTGCCCACAGCAACCAGGCTGCAATGAGAGAATGGCAGTAGAAGTTTGGTTAGTTGCTCTGGGCAACAGACTAACTAGACCAATTTTGTAAAAATTCATCTGGCAGTATGTGTAACGTGACACATCAGCACCATCCCGGGAATGTTCAGTAGATCCTCATCCATAACGATCACCAGGTTAGGATTGGTTTAGAAATGCTACGCACAGTACTTCATAGGGTAAAAAGTCGAAAGTCTTGTTCAATTCTGTCAATTCAAGTTTCCTGGATATCTAGGACAGAGATTCCTTTCCTGTCAACAGTCTGTGCGGTTTAATGACAACTTGCATTTTATGCCCCATATGTCCCGGTTCCTCTTGTGGCCTGTGGTGGGCCTGGCAATGGTACTGAAGAAAGAAAAGTTTATCTTAATGTGAGGCAGCGAATCTTTCAGTAACTGCAAGGAACCATCCGTCACTATGCCATATACACTGAGCGTCTTCAGGGGCATGTGCTTGCCCAAATCACTGTGGGAGGTAAAAAATATATATATGTATCAGTAATACAAATCCTTCTTATAAACATGGCAGTACGTTATGGACAATATGCATGATGCTAGCTTGTAGACCAAATCTGGAATGAGAAGCCTAGGGTGACAACGCTGCTCCGGCATATACTGTATACAGTACAGAAAATAAGGGGGGGGGGGGGAATTAAAAAAAATGAATAAACCAATCACAGTATCACTGTAATAGAAGTACAGTATGTGTTCCACAGCTCCTTCTAGAATGGACTGATTGGCTTTTTAATTCTGCATCCGATAACAAGTTGTATACAGTGCAAGGTTTTTACTTAGATGAAACAGCTGCAAAAATGATGATAGTACATGTAACAGATTAAACTGCCTTAAGCCCCCATTCACATCGGTGCGATTTGACATGTCAAATCACAGCCTATTGCCGACACGGGCACTGTCCCAATCGGTTCAACGCCGACTTTGCGGCGCAGCACCGAGTTCCTGCACTACTTTTGGCAACTTGGGGGGGGGGGGCCCGATTTCAATAAACATCTGTAGTATGGAAATTTCCCTAGGAGGTTTTGTTTTGCAGCAAAATGAGTCAAAAGAATTTTATGAAAAATGTTTATTACAAAAGATAATACAAATACAGCTGTCCATCAAGACAAGAGCTCTAAAACAAAGTGCTAGAAGGCATACAATGGTACAATAAACATAGGAATGGCATAACAACTGTAAAAAGTCATACAGAAAGACCCCAACACGTTTCAACCATAATATAGTAGCGATCTTCTTCAGGGGTAGGATACGAACTTCTAAGAGGTACAATATATCAATCAGTATTGTTAAAAAACAAAACAACAACATCGATTGATTGACAAAGGTTACAAAATAAATACTAAGATTTATATTTACCAAAGAACAGCTTAATTTTGAACTTCCAGCAATTCTGTTTCAGACTTCAGACTGATTCTCCCAAGGATCCAAACAGCACAGCAGAAACAAAATGGTGCCCGCCCCTCAAACGAGCAACATATCCAACAGGCCACAGCGAGAACATACAAGAGGTCACGTTTACTGTGTGAAAAGGGGGGTGGGGCGGGAGCAAGGATGGATCCTTGGGTGACAGTCTGAAACAGAATTGCTAGAAGGTCAAAATTAAGCGGTTCTTTGGTAAATATAAATCTTAGTATTTATTTTGTAACCTTTGTCAATCGATGTTATTGTTTTGTTTTTTTAACAATACTGATTGAAATATTGTACCTCTTAGAAGTTCATATCCTTCCTCCCGAAGAAGACCGCTACTATATTATGGTTGAAACGTGTTGGGGTCTTTCTGTATGACTTTCTACAGTTATTATACTATTCGTATGTTTATTGTACCATTGTATAATTATGCATTTTATGCCTTCTAGCACTTGGTTTTACAGCTCTTGTCTTGAGGGACAGCTGTATTTGTATTTATTATCTTTTGTAATAAACTTTTTTCATACAATTCTTTGGACTCATTTTGCTGCAATACAAAACCCCCTAGGGAAATTTCCATACTTCATATGTTATTGGGGCGTGCAGCTAATTCTTGCCCATATCATTGTATCTTTTTTGTTCCCGCACAGATGTCTTTCAAATCGCCCCCCGAAGTCAGACTGAAATCTGGGTTTGAATTTGTGCGAGTTCAGCTGAAGTCGCACGATTTCAAACCCGCTTTCAGTGTGATCGAGGGCTAAAAACTAGATCTGCTGAGAGTTCCTTAGAACTGGAGTTGAGATACACTGTTGGGAATAATAGAAAAAATAAATAATGATCATAAAAGACAAATGGGTTGGGTAAACTAGAGTATTTTCCATGTACATTTAACCACTTGAGCCCCGGACCATTATGCTGCCTAAGGACCAGAGGTCTTTTTCCAATTTGGCACTGCGTCGCTTTAACTGCTAATTGCGCGGTTATGCAATGCTGTACCCAAACGAAATTTGCGTCCTTTTCTTCCCACAAATAGAGCTTTCTTTTGATGGTATTTGATCACTTCTGCAGTTTTTATTTTTTGCGCTATAAACGGAAAAAGACCGAAAATTTTGAAAAAAAATGATATTTTCTACTTTTTGTTATAAAAAAAATCCAATAAACTCAATTTTAGTCATACATTTAGGCCAAAATGTATTCGGCCACATGTCTTTGGTAAAAAAAAATGTCAATAAGCGTATATTTACTGGTTTGCGCAAAAGTTATAGCGTCTACAAACTAGGGTACATTTTCTGGAATTTACACAGCTTTTAGTTTATGACTGCCTATGTCATTTCTTGAGGTGCTAAAATGGCAGGGCAGTACAAAACCCCCCCAAATGACCCCATTTTGGAAAGTAGACACCCCAAGGAAATTGCTGATAGGCATGTTGAACCCATTGAATATTTATTTTTTTTGTCCCAAGTGATTGAATAATGACAAAAAAAAAAAAAAAAAAAAAAATATTTACAAAAAGTTGTCACTAAATGATATATTGCTCACACAGGCCATGGGCCTATGTGGAATTGCACCCCAAAATATATTCAGCTACTTCTCCTGAGTACGGGGATACCACATGTGTGGGACTTTTTGGGAGCCTAGCCGCGTATGGGACCCCGAAAACCAATCACCGCCTTCAGGATTTCTAAGGGTGTAACTTTTTGATTTCACTCTTCACTGCCTATCACAGTTTCGGAGGCCATGGAATGCCCAGGTGGCACAACCCCCCCCCAAATGACCCCATTTTGGAAAGTAGACACCCCAAGCTATTTGCTGAGAGGCATATTGAGTCCATGGAATATTTTATATTTTGACACAAGTTGCGGGAAAGTGACACTTTTTTTTTTTTTTTTTTTTTTTTGCACAAAGTTGTCACTAAATGATATATTGCTCACACAGGCCATGGGCCTATGTGGAATTGCACCCCAAAATACATTTAGCTGCTTCTCCTGAGTACGGGGATACCACATGTGTGGGACTTTTTGGGAGCCTAGCCGCGTACGGGGCCCCGAAAACCAATCACCGCCTTCAGCGTTTTTAAGGGCGTGAATTTTTGATTTTACTCTTCACTGCCTAACACCGTTTCGGAGGCCATGGAATGCCCAGGTGGCACAAACCCCCCCCAAATGACCCCATTTTGGAAAGTAGACACCCCAAGCTATTTGCTGAGAGGCATGGTGAGTATTTTGCAGCTCTCATTTGTTTTTGAAAATGAAGAAAGACAAGAAAAAACTTTTTTTTTTTTTCTTTTTTCAAATTTCAAAACTTTGTGACAAAAAGTGAGGTCTGCAAAATACTCACTATACCTCTCAGCAAATAGCTTGGGGTGTCTACTTTCCAAAATGGGGTCATTTGGGGGGGTTTTGTGCCACCTGGGCATTCCATGGCCTCCGAAACTGTGATAGGCAGTGAAGAGTGAAATCAAAAATTCACGCCCCTTAGAAAGCCTGAAGGCGGTGCTTGGTTTTCGGGGTCCCGTACACGGCTAGGCTCCCAAAAAGTCTCACACATATGGTATCCCCGTACTCAGGAGAAGCAGCAGAATGTATTTTGGGGTGTAATTTCACATATTCCCATGGCATGTTTGAGCAATATATCATTTAGTGACAACTTTGTGCAAAAAAAAAAAAAAAAAAAAAAAAAATTTGTCTCTTTCCCGCAACTTGTGTCGCAATATAAAATATTCCATGGACTCGACATGCCTCTCAGCAAATAGCTTGGGGTGTCTACTTTCCAAAATGGGGTCATTTGGGGGGGTTTTGAACTGTCCTGGCATTTTATGCACAACATTTAGAAGCTTATGTCACACATCACTCACTCTTCTAACCACTTGAAGACAAAGCCCTTTCTGACACTTATTTTTTACATGAAAAAGTTTTTTTTTTTTTGCAAGAAAATTTCTTTGAACCCCCAAACATTATATATTTTTTTAAAGCAAATGCCCTACAGATTAAAATGGTGGGTGTTTCATTTTTTTTTTTCACACAGTATTTGCGCAGCGATTTTTCAAACGCATTTTTTGGGGAAAAAACACACTTTTTTAAATTTTAATGCACTAAAACACACTATATTGCCCAAATGTTTGATGAAATAAAAAAGATGATCTTAGGCCGAGTACATGGATACCAAACATGACATGCTTTAAAATTGCGCACAAACGTGCAGTGGCAACAAAATAAATACATTTTTAAAAGCCTTTAAAAGCCTTTACAGGTTACCACTTTAGATCTACAGAGGAGGTCTACTGCAAAAATTACTGCCCTCGATCTGACCTTCGCGGCGATACCTCACATGCATGGTGCAATTGCTGTTTACGTTTGACGACAGACCGCCGCTTGCGTTCGCCTTAGCGCAAGAGCAGGGGGCGACAGGGGTGCTTTTTTTTTTTTTTTTTTTTTTTTTTTTTCTTTATTATTTTTTTGCTTTTTTATCTTATTTTTAAACTGTTCCTTTCATTTTTTTTTTTTTTTAATCATTTTTATTGTTATCTCGGGGAATGTAAATATCCCCTATGATAGCAATAGGTAGTGACAGGTACTCTTTTTTGAAAAAATTGGGGTCTATTAGACCCTAGATCTCTCCTCTGCCCTCAAAGCATCTGACCACACCAAGATCGGTGTGATAAAATGCTTCCCCAATTTCCCAATGGCGCTATTTACATCCGGCGAAATCTAAGTCATAAAATGCTCGTAGCTTCCGGTTTCTTAGGCCATAGAGATGTTTGGAGCCACTCTTGTCTCTGATCAGCTCTATGGTCAGCTGGCTGAATCACCGGCTGCATTCTCAGGTTCCCTGTTGAGACAGGAGAGCCAGAGAAAAACACGGAAGACGGTGGGGGGGGGGGGGCATTCCCTCCCACGGGTTGTAAAGGCAGTCTAGAGGCTAATTAGCCGCTAGGATTGCTTTTACATGAAAGCCGACCGCTGGCTGAAAAGAATGATACCAAGATGATACCTAAACCTGCAGGCATCATTCTGGTATAACCACTCAAAGTTGTGAATGGCGTACCTGAAGACAAAAAAATGGTTGACAATAAAGCACAGTAAACAATAAAGTATAAATAATTACATACCTGAAAAACAAACATGATAAAACATAATAACAATAACAATAACAATAAAACACTGCAGAATAGAATACAGTAAAAAAAGAGCAGAACAATAGAGAGAATAGAGAGAGAGAACAATAAAACGACAACTATTTTTTTTTATTTTATATATATTTTTTTTTTTTTTTACACTTTTTTTGTAACTAACTTTTATAACTGTAACCGGTTCCAGGTTCGGGTCTCTCAAAATGCGATGGCATCTTGGGAGACCCTGTGAAAGTGTGCCTAGTCTGTGCAATGCTGTACCCTACGCTAATACTCAACTAGTGTATGGTAGCGTTCAAAACATTCACCAATGCAAAGACCAGGATTGTCAGGACAGAAGGGACAATAATAGCGGGTGTCACGCCTATATCCGCGTTTGCTGCAGACACAACATCTTTTTGGGGGGGGTTCGTTGGGTAGGGGTACTCGGGAGCACATAAAAATGCCTCTCATGCAGCCGACTGCATTTCGTTGGGGGGATGTGAATGGGGGAAGTACGGGCGCTGCAGAAGTGGTGGGTTCCCAATTAGGATTGGCGAATGCAGCAGGAAGGGCACTATGGGCACGACGGGCCTGTGTTTGTCTTTTTGGTGGCAGCGGGACACTACTTGTGCTTGTCACCTCACCAGCTTGAACTGCACTTATGGGACTCGCCACGTCACCAAGTGTTACTGCAGTGCTGGTTTGACTACGACCGGGGTGTACTAGGCCGCTGGTGCTTGCCAGTTCAATAAAAAGCTTCCAAAAAAACTGTTAGCGATCGCAGGGATCAGGCCTGACTCTGCGAACGCTGCAGTTATGCGTTTAGTGTTTTGTAAGTGACAGTGATCGATTGATACTGCACTTGGGTGGGCTGGACTGGGCCGGGCGGAGGGGCAAAACGCAGGTGCTAGCAGGTATCTGGGTTGATCCCGCTAACACTGCGTTTTTGGGAACCCTAAACTGCTGGGGACGCTAGTATAGATCTGATCTGATCGGATCAGATATTGATCCGTTCAGATACTATACCACTAAAGGAGGCGTATGCTGCGTGCGTGGGTGTTAGTGGTACTGGCGCTAACCTGACGCTGCCTGGGGCCGGTGCTTGCTAGTTCACCAAAATGCTACCAAAAAAACTGTTAGCGATCGCAGGGATCAGGCCTGACTCTGCGAACGCTGCAGTTATGCGTTTAGTGTTTTGTAAGTGACAGTGATCGATCGATACTGCACTTGGGTGGGCTGGGCTGGGCCGGGCGGAGGGGCACAACGCAGGTGCTAGCAGGTATCTGGGCTGATCCCGCTAACACTGCGTTTTTGGGAACCCTAAACTGCTGGGGACGCTAGTATAGATCTGAACGGATCAGATATTGATCCGATCAGATACTATACCACTAAGGGAGGTGTACGGTGCGTGCGTGGGTGTTAGCGGTACTGGCGCTAACCTGACGCTGCCTGGTGCTTGCTTGCCAGTTCACCAAAATGCTACCAAAAAAACTGTTAGCGATCGCAGGGATCAGGCCTGACTCTGAACGCTGCAGTTATGCGTTTAGTGTTTTGTAAGTGACAGTGATCGATCGATACTGCACTTGGGTGGGCTGGGCGGAGGGGCAAAACGCAGGTGCTAGCGGGTATCTGGGCTGATCCCGCTAACACTGTGTTTTTGGGAACCCTAAACTGCTGGGGACGCTAGTATAGATCTGATCAGATCAGATATTGATCCGATCAGATACTATACCACTAAGGGAGGCGCATGCTGCGTGCGTGGGTGTTAGCGGTACTGGCGCTAATCTGACGCTGCCTGGGGCGACGCATATCACCGCCGGGCGATCAGGGGGCTAAACCTTTATTAGGTAATAAACGGCGGGTGCCCTGACACTATAAAAAATAAACGAACTAACCTGCGTCACCCGTAACGGTTATACGGTGATCAGTGGTGAAAGGGTTAACTAGGGGGCAATCAAGGGGTTAAAACATTTATTAGGTAGTATATGGGGGTCCCTGTCACTATAAAACGCTGACGGCGAACCTAAATATTTACCTCACTAACTAGCGTCACCAGCGACACTAATACAGCGATCAGAAAAATGATCGCTTAGCAACACTGGTGACAGGGGGTGATCAAGGGGTTAAAACTTTATTAGGGGGGGTTAGGGGGGGTACCCTAGACCTAAAGGGGGGTAATACTCACTGTCCCAACACTGTAACTGTCACAAACTGACACTATGCAGTAATCAGAAAAAAAAAAAAAAAAAAAAAAAAAAAAAAAAAACCTGCTGGTGTCAGTTTGTGACGGGGGGGGGGGGGGGGGTGATTGGGGGGGGATCGGGGGGCGATCGGGGGGGGGGGGGGGGATCGGGGTGTTTTGTATGCCTGGCATGTTCTACTGTGTGTGTGTGTGTTGTGCACTCACATTGATGTCTTCTCCCCTCGGCGCTGGAACGGAAAATACCGAGCCGAGGGGAGATGACATCATTTCCTTTGCTGCTGTTTAGCATACAGCAGCAAAGGAGTGTTCCCATTGGCCGGCGGCGATCGCGAGGGGGGGGCCACGAACGGATGGCCTCCCCCTCATCTCGGATCGCCGGGGAACAGAACGGGACCGCTTCGGGCACCGGGGGGGGGTCCGATCGGACCCCCCACCCGCGAGAGGCAAATCACGTACATGTACGTGATTTTGCCTGCCCGTGCCGCCTTGCCGACGTAAATCGGCGTTAGGCGGGTCCTTAAGTGGTTAAAAAGATCATTGACATAACAGAATAAAGCAAAATTCCTCCCTTAAAAAAACCATAACAGATCACACGTGAGGCCTCATCTGTAGACACACTGGGGTAGATTTACTGAAACTGGTGCACACAGAATCTGGCGCAGCTTTGCATAGTAACCAATCCGCTCCTAACTTCAGCACATTCAATTAAACTTTGACAAAACCTGGAGGCCGATTGGCTACCATGCATAACTGCATCAGATTCTGTGTGCACCAGTTTTAGTAAATCTCCCCCCGAATGTCATTAGTCTGAAGGTTCTCAGACCATTGTTAGCATAATAGAATGTAATAAGATAGTGATATCCTCTCTATTTGCTTGACATTGAAATGTTGCATAAATACAGATTTTTATGGCCCATTCATAAAATTCAGGCTGCTTAATTGTTCATATTCGCCAGCACACCATGGATCGACAACTTCCGTCCAAAGGTTATAAAATGAAAGAGATCACGTCACAGGGATGAGTGCAACGTTTCGGAGCCACGCAGGGCCCTTTTGTCAGGCATGTGATAAAGTGCAACAGTGTCAAAACAGAATATAAATACATTAGCCACCAATCAGAACATGTAAAAAATGAAAGAAACCCCCCCCCCCCCCCCACCCTGTGACGTCAATATAACATCAGAATCCCGCCAGAAAACATTAGAAACTAACAGGCATCAAAGTAACCTAAAGCAGGCAGGGGCAATACAACTCCAATATTGCGGAATACAGCCCGCATGTCTGGCGTCAGTGTATGTGCACTAGATCGGGCACATCAACCAGATGCGCCCGATCAAAAACAAGCAGGCACTAGGACCCAGCGGTCAGGTTTCTATCCAGGAGCCCCGGCCACCAATCACGGCGTGCCACGCATGCGCACGGCGCTCATGGTAACAGGATGACGATTATCTGCGGGGCCATCGTCACGGGTATGGCCGGCACCGCATTAGGTATACCACAGTGAAGGAGAAAGTGCAAGTGTGTAGGAGCGAGGCGAAGGAAAAGCAAGAAAAGCATGGGAAGAGGAAGACAAGAGCAGGGCAAGGATAGGAGAGCATGAACTTAAAGCGGGAGTCCGGCGACCAATCTTTTTTTTAGGTCATTGAGACACTTTGCTACCCCAAAATAATACTCACAGTTTGGGTGTAATATTTCCGCCTCTGTCTGTTTTCGTACTGAAGAAGAACTTAAAAAATGTGATGCTGGCTGTTTCCATCTTGCTTGTTGGCATGTGAAGCCCACAAGCATTGATTTCCTGGATGCAGTGAATGCTGTTCATTCACATGATCATTGTTTCCAAACTGAATCTTGGGGAGCCTGACACTAAGCTCCCAGGAGACAGTGCGGCGCCGTGGAAAGGCAATAAACACGCCTACTCCCATGGGAGGAGAGACAGGAAGTGCCACAATAAAGTACAATATAAAAAGGTAATTACAGCGATAAAAAAAAAAAAAAAAAAAAAAAAAAAAAACATTGTGCGGCGTTTGAACATCTATGCAATTAACTGAGGGGGGTAAGATTAAGTTAAAAATTGGAGTGGAACCCGGCTTTAAATGAGATAAAAAAAAAAAAAAAAAATAAGGGAAGATGGAAAAGATAACGAAAAAGGAGAAAAGGAAAAAAAAAAAACTAAAAATGAAAAAAGGGAAAAAAGGGGGAGAAAACTAAAGAAAAAAGCACAAGGGGTGAAAAGAAAAAGAAAAAAGAAAAAAAAAAAAAAAAAGTTAATAAAGCACAACAGACAGAAAACGGGGGGAAAAAAGAAATGGGAAAAAAAAAAGGGGAGTTTTATTGCCCCTGCCTGCCTTAGGTTACTTTGATGCCTGTTAGTTTTTAATGTTTTCTTGGGGGATTCTGATGTCGTATTAACGTCACAGGGTGGGGGGGCGTTACCATTTTTTTCATGTTCTGATTGGTGGCTAATGTAGTAATATTCTGTTTTGACACTGTTGCACTCTATCACATGCCTGACGAAGGGGCCCTGCACGACCCTGAAACGTTGCACTTATCCCTGTGATGTGATCTCTTTAATTAAAGACCTTTGGATGGAAGTTGTTGATCCATGGTGTGCTGGCGAATATGTACACTTGCTTGATGTTTCCAGGACCCAACTGGTAATCGCTGCAGCACCCACCATTTTATGAGCCAGATTTGTCAGGAATGTGTGCGATAGGAATATTGACCAGACTGCTTAATGTTCATGACGAGTTATATAAATGGGCCTCCCAGCTTTTTTATTATTTTTAATTCAATAATTTCAGTAGTGCTCTGCTTGCCCAAGGTCTCAAATCAAGGACTTGAAAACCTTTTTTTTTTTTTTTTAAAAGCAGCGGTATGTCCACGGTAGGGCCATACTGCTGCTTTAAAAATTAAGCCCTTAACAATGGATTACAGTAATACCTTGGATTACGAGCATAATACCTTCCAGAAGCATGCTTGTAATCCAAAGCACTCGTATATCAAAGCGAGGTTCCCCATAGGAAATAATGGAAACTCAGATAGTCTGTGCCACAGTCGGTCTACGCAGTACCGCACGTGGCCAGAGGTGTGGGGGCACCGGTAACACTGGGAGACACTTGGCAACCGAGTGTCTGAGCATCACCGGCACCCCAGGCTAAATGCGGTACTGCACACCCCAGCGGCTTGAATCCTGCTCGTCTTGCGAGACGAGATTTTGTTTTTTTTTTTTTGTTTTTTTTTTTAAAAAGGAGCTGGTATTGCAGAACGCTTGTAAACCGCGTTACTTGCAATCCGAGGTCCCACTATATTGTGAATGAGATTCATACTGCAGCTAAAGCTGAATGTAATGACCAGTACTTTAATGTGTTTATATGACTTACTTTTTAGAAAATACATCTTTTGTCTAGACAAAACTCTCCGTCCAATTACTGTGCTGGTAAGGTAAATACTTACAGCAAGGATGCAGGACAGATCTGATAGCAGCGGCTGAGGCCAAGATGCTGGAGGTGCAGCAGTTGGTGGAGTATTGGAAAGCATTCTGGGGTCAGCAATACACTGTCACTGCACAGAAAAAAAAAAAAATGATATTATACAGCGCCCATGGCACAATATTTCTTCTACTGCTACTACCAGCATCTAATTTAACTAGAGAAGCATGGAACACAATCCTACCAACAGAAGCTACCCCACAGGTGAGCCCTTCTTTTGAATATAGTGATTTCGTGGTGTCATCTCTGGGAGTCTTTCAGCCGGAGTTTGGGAGGTACATACGTGTCCTACACCTACAACACGGGCATTATTCAACTGCAGTCAAAAAACTGCACTTTTTTTACGTTTTTTTTTAATCTGCAGGTGCCTCTTACCTGCATGGACATTTTTTGGTAAAAAGGTACCATCCAATTTCGTAACAATATCAAAAGAAACTGTCATAGCATAAAAGGACTTGAAAATGTACCAGTGTGGGAAAATTACTGTCATAATGTATATAAAATTAGACTTAAATATATGCCGTACTGTTTTTTTATTTCAATATACTATATGAAATTAGTTTTTTTTTTTTTTACAGTGTAAATGAATAAAACATAAGCCAACAAGTGTACATTTTTAATAACAGCTATCCTTATTTCAACAGACACAAAAGAAAAAAAAGGCCCAAAGGCTCCTAGTGCATTAACCTTTTTTAAAAGAGGAAAAAAAAAAAAAAAAAACCCACACACCACACAAGTAGGTATAGGTCAGACATGTCATCAAATGCAAAGAAATCATGCTGTGGACATCTCTCCTTCCTCTTGTCAGCCAAGGGACGGCTCAGCTGACTGCACCCTGGACCTGCATGCACAAAGGTTGTCACATCACAGGCTCTCTGAAGGGCAGGAGAGTGCACCTAGCCAATCGGCGGCCAACGCCGTACCCAGCACTCCACAGACCGGAAGACCAACAACCTGCATTTGATGACATGCCTGACATATGCCTACAATTGTGAGTGCAACTTTACTTGTGTCTTTTTTTTTTTTTTTTTTTTTTACTTTTAATAAAGATTACTGAACTAAGAGCCGGTGCACTCTTTTTTCCTTTGTGTATTTTCAGTATCCGGTGTCCGGATGGTTCAAAGAGTAGCAAGGCTTCCTTGGTTTCAATTTCCAAACTGCTTTTAACTGTTCATTTACGGACTTTTGGACTGGCAAAGCAGGTCTATTTTTTTGCCAATGGCGCATGCTATCAGCACAATATGTTCATAATCCTCATTTCAACACCCTTTGTAAATGTATTGTAAGGTTGAGCAAACGATTTGATCGGAACAAGTCTCTGTTAGGAAACCAATTGCAAGCATTCAGTCGTGCGTATCCACAGCCACAGCCGGCCATTGATGCAGCAATTTTCTATCACAGTCAATGTTGATGGGGCAATCCCTCCCATGGAGCCATCCCCACCAAGAGAACACAGTGGATTACTGCCAGTGGCTAGAATAGATGCCAATAATAATAACATGTAAAGTCCGACAGGCTGGCTGTACCCAAATTGATCAACTTGGGTAGATTCAGCCTTTACATTCATGGTTCGAATCTGACGGTCCCTGCTGAGATTCGGTCTATGGCCAGCTTAAGGGGATTCCGGTAGATAAAAGTGATCAGGTGTCTATATACACACACACACTCCAAGCCATTTCAATCCTATGGTGAGAAGCAACCCTTGTAGCCGCCCCCCCCCCCCCCCCTCCACAATACATGTGTTAACTGCTTGTGTTGTCTAGGGGGATTGGATTACTTATTCAGTGTATGTGAGGACACTGAGGGACTGCCTACACCTTAGGCATTTCGTACAGCAGAGCACCGGGGAGTGAGGAATGAGGGAAGCAATTCATCCTACTCATCATTCCCTAGACAAAATTAGTAGTAAACTCTTGCAATGGGGAAGGGGACCCACTGCACAGGTAACCATCTCCAGATCAGCTTTAGCCTGCATTCACTCCTGAGGCAGAGTGTAAGCAGAACATATTCCGCTTTTGCAGCCAAAAATGGTATAACACCCACTTTATATTTGTTACATGTTCCCATTCACACAGCATAGCTGGAGAGTGCAACTCTGAATAAGAACCCATCAGCTTCCAGGATTTATTGCCAAAGCTTAATTGAACAAGCTAAGATCAGAAGCCGATTGGCTACCATGCACAGCTGCACCAGGTTTAGTAAATCTACTCTGTCCTAACAAAAGGGATAAAGGTTTAAGGCTGGGTTCACACTTAGGCAAATTGGATGTGGGTATCCAATTCACATGACAGGAGACTGTGACCGGCTCTCGATAGAGCCAGTTCACACAGCTCCAAGGAGGCCGCGGTTCGCATTGGAAAATGGTCTTGTGTGTCTTTGGCTCCGTTTTACGTGCGAATTCAGGCAAAAATTCGGACCCGATACATTTGTGAATTGGTGTACAGGGATGCAAGGACCCGTGGCCGCATCAGTGTAAACCCAGCTTAAAGGCTGGACTTCTTGCATTGTATGAGGATGATAGATTTGGGACAGGCTCACGCTAAACATTGTTATAAAAAAAAAAAAAAAAAAAAAAAAAAAAAAAAAAAACACACCCCTGCAGTCAGCCTTGACACCTTCTCCCAAAAAACCATAAAAAAAAAAAAAAACACAAACAAACAAACAAACAAAAAAAATATAGACATACTATCTGAATGGGAACACAAAACGTAGTGAAGTTTTTGCACATTCGACTGCAAAATAGGAAATAGGCTTTAATATTGTATCTTCTCTATACAGAATTATTAGATTCTCAGTAGGTGTGGAGTTTAATAGTCACAGTGATCCCACCTGCTAAAAACTTTGACTGAGCCCCCAAAAATGGTTTCCTGTGTGTTATATTTGTTAAGGGGTACAATGAAAAGCTTTACTTACCTTAAATCTAAATTGGTAAGTTCAGGACATCTTTGCACTAAAGCCTCTACATCTACAAGAAAAATAGGATTTAGCTGAAATTAGTCCGATTCACACGCATCAGCAACAGACAACAGAATAAAATTATACAGATGAAATTAGTTTCAATTAATATACCAGCTAAATCCAGGTTCTGGCGATATCCACTTAAATTCAGCTGGGTTAAACCTCTTGGAAAATTAACCACTGCGCTCTTCACATGGCTCGTTGTAAAGTCACACCAGGAGAGGTTCAATTCATCCAGCCTGCATTAAATACAGTTAGAGAATTATCATTCAAATAAGAAAAGTTATGTACCAATTCATTTTATGACACCCCCCTCCTCTAATTTTGGCACTTTAGTTTGTGTCTGGGGGAGGCGGTATCTAGATTTGACAATTACCGGCCACCACCTTTGGTCCAGCAAAATTTTCAACCCCCCCCCCCCCCCCAGGAAGCTGTGGGGCCAGTCACGAAGTCAGCAGTTACAGTATTTGTAGCTGCTTGCTTCTAATTTTTTTGTACATAGGCGGAAGAGCTGCTTTAATGTACACTGAAATATTTACAAGAGTATAAACTGCTTTCATTCTTAAGTCCTTGAACAGCAAAGACCCAGAAGAGCCTAGAAAACTCCAAAACCAGTGTACTCTAGCCCCATGTTAGGCCATCATAGAATCTCCTTTAGTTTTACCCACAATTATGTAGTCCCAGACCCTAAATAATAGATTCAGTTTATGTGTGTTTAAGTTGGTCTTTGCACTACATGATTGTATAGTGGACCTAGGCAAATCTCACTGACTTTGTTTAAACTATGCAAATACAGAGATTTCCGTGAGTTAAAACACTCAGTAGGACCCTGAGAAGATATGGACAGCTTAAAGTGATTGTAAAGGGTTTTTTTTTTTATTAACAAACATGTACCCTCCAGCTGCTTGTAATAACAGTCGAGCAAACCCCTTGAAGCAATATCGGTCAGTTTTTTGACCGATACTTTTGAAAAAGTTTATATCGGCCGATCCCTACTACCTATAAATATACTAAATAATACATCCAAATAGAACAAAATCTCATGCAACAATCAATAACATGAAAATATAAAATACTGTGCAATTATATAGTGTTTATTCACAGCGGCTGCTGTACACCGTTAGTGATTTCACCACACCAAAAATGTCCCATATAGTGCAGCGCCGCAAAATTCCTTAAATCCTGTGCTAAAAATGCATCCTTAGTGTGTTTTAATTGTTGCAAGTGTTGTAAGTGTTTTTAATAAGGGGGCATTTTAATAAATGTGTTTAAATGAAGAGCATTATGGAGTCTGCTTTTTGATTGCATGTAGTCTGCCTGAATTGAGAGACGTGTACAGAGGTGATTCCCAGGAGGGGAGGAGAGAGATCGCAGTTAGGTATAGCACAGGAGTGATTATACACAGTGCCCATTGAAGTCACCTTTGAGGTGAGCAGTTTTTTCAGCCGGTGGTGGTGTGCACAATTTGGGGTCATTAACCTTATTGGGGATTGAAGAGCACAGCGGTGGAATCTACATATTTTATGAACTTTGTTCGATATTCTTTGATAATTCATGCACTAATAAGGATGCATTTTTAGCACAATTTTTAAAGGTATTTTGTGGCGCTGCACTATGAGAGACATTTTAGATAAGTATAACAAGTTTATTTATTTTTTAAATAAAAAAAAAAAAAAAAAAAAAAAAAAAACTGATATCGCTTTAACCCAAACCCCTGCTACCAGCCTACTAGTCAGAAGGCTATCAATTGGGAGTCGGAACAGCAAGATCTAGGCTATTTACAGAAAAGTCAATATTTAATATACATTTGGATCCCTCCATCTAAATCTAAGACAGGGACAGATTTCTTGAAAATAGCCCATGCATTTAGTCATCATACACTTCAAGTCTGACTTTGACATAAATTAAAAAAAAAAAAAATCTATTTTAAATGTATTTAAAAAAAAAAAAAGAAATAGAAATAATCTAACTCCATTTCAGTTCTTATTTGAAGAAATATCTTGACGTTTTTGTATTGTCTTTGGTAGAAGACTGGTTGTCCAAAATTTCTTCTGGTTTCTACGTTGTCCGGACAAGATCATAATTTTACACACTGCCTGAGAGAAGAAAGTCTTACCTAGAGCAGCTGTTCAGCATGTGTGATAGCGATTCTGACGAGAAGCCGAAACAACCACCAAGGTTCAGTCTTACCAGATCTGAATTCTGGGCGATGGCACTGAAGAGAACAGGATCCCGAAAGTTATACAGAAAAACAAATATTTTATAAAATAAAACTCTACATTCAACTACCGGTAATAAGAATAAACGATTTGGCCTTTAGCTTTGAACATTGCATTATTCCCTTCCATGTGTGCTGTATCGTGAAGCAGAAGACAACTGCTTGTGTCTCTAAAGATGCATGTAAATAGAAATTTAAAAAGGTCATCCATGCCACAGCTGCACTTGGCCCGTTTAGTGCAAAGCTTACAATTAGAACATGTTCTTATGGAGATGCTGACTGTTCTTGGCTTAAAGCGGAGTTCCACACAAAAATGGAACTTCCGCTTTTCGGAACCTTCCCCCCCCTCCGGTGTCACATTTGGCACCTTTCAGGGGGGAGGGGGGGTGCAGATATCTGTCTAAGACAGGTATTTGCACCCACTTCCGGCATAGACTCCCATGGGAGTCTATGCCTCTTCCCGTCCCCACCGCGCTGTCTGCTGGGAACACACAGCTCCCAGGAGAGAGCGGGGACCACTAGGGACGCGCAGCGCGACTCGCGCATGCGCAGTAGGGAACCGGGAAGTGAAGCCGCAACGCTTCACTTACTCACCCAGGATGGCGGCGGCAGCTGCCGAGAACCGAGTGGGTTCTCGGCGTCCCCTGCCGACATCGCTGGACCCTGGGACAGGTAAGTGGCCATGTATTAAAAGTCAGCAGCTGCAGTATTTGTAGCTGCTGGCTTTTAATATTTTTTTTTTTGGCGGTGTGGGTGAACCCCCGCTTTAACAGTCAAGTGTGTGTGCATACAGTGGAAATGCTGTTTCATAGGTTAAATCAATGTTTTAAGCAGTGGGTGGCCTTGATTACCTCCTCTCCACTACTCCTCGATTAATCATGTAGTGTAATCATACGGTTACCACAGTATTTTATCACTACACTTTTATCATGACTTCCCGATTCTGCTCACACCATAGATACACAAATGGGTTATCCTTCTGTATATCTACATAGAGTCATCCCAGTTAAACTCTGTATTGCCTTCAGGACAATTATTAAAAATATACACAATTTAATGTATGCATAGTACAAACCTGCCTTACCATATCTTTTTTTTTAATCAATTATATTTGTTTATAAAAATTATCAAATTAATCCATAATATATTCTGTGATGCATATAAACAAATATTATATCAAGTTAATCCATTAAGTATCAAAGTAAGAAAACACACAAAAACCTTGTACCTCTCTGACTATAATAACATTATGTATAAGGGAAACATAGTGCAAACATAAATACAGATACATTCTGTACAAGATCTTAGACTCCTCCAATATCAATCATTAACCTATGGCTACTTCCTCCAAGTGGGTTCAACTTATCTTTTCCCATCATTCTTCTACTCCTCACCCTTCTAGCCCAGCTCTCTACTCTCATCTATCTCCTCTACCTTCACTCCTCTCCACTAGATAAATCATTTAATACATTACTAGATTCTATTCAACGTGACCATATTTTAATCAAACCTTCGGGGTGTACCTCTATGCTTAAAATGTTAAATTTTCTCTTTTAAAGTATATAATTAAGTTTCTCAACCCATTGGTTATGGGTTGGAGGGGAGACGGATGTCCATTTTTGTAAAATGACTTTTCGTTCTAAATATATGGATCTTATCCACATAGTATGCATATCTGCTGATAGTGCTCCATCAGCCATTATGCCCAGTAGTGCAAGTTTAGGAATCCCTATTATCTCAGTGGAGCATAACGAGTTCAGGGTTGTAAATACTTTGTTCCAATAACAATGAAGCTTTGGACATCAAAGCATGTGGATAAGAGACCCATTAAATAAAGAGCATCTCAGACATAGCGATGTTACATATTTTCCCCCCCAAGTATAACGTTTTTGTGGAGCGCAATGAGCCCTATGTATAATAAAGAGCTGAGATAACCTTTGAGGGGGCGAGAGAGATGTCCTAGGAAGCATTTCCAAGGCATGTGTCCAGCCCTCCTCATTCAAATCCTCAATGTCTCCTTGCCACTGGGCAAAATTATTTTGTGTTTTTCAGTGGTCTCCATTATTTGTAATTTAGAATAAAGATCTCCTATTAGTCCTCGTTTCATACGGGCAACCAATGTTGCCATTGTTAATATTGTTGAGTGTTCATACTGTAATTGAATTTTTGAGCTTTGGATTTGTAATGCATGATGTATTTGGAAGTATTGGTAAAAAAAAAAAAATTATTCGTTAACTGATAACAATCTTTTAATATATTAAAAAAGGGAGTAAAACATTCCCTTCATATAAAATGGTACAGAAATATTGTACCTGCTTTTTTCCAGTTTGAAAATTCCGAAAGTTTGTTTAATTCATAAAGGCAATAATTATTCCATATGGGCATCTGATTCGTATATCCCTTGTGTTATATTTCGTATTGCTTCCCATGTTCTATGAATCAGGTGGAAGGTAGGGAACCTTTTTTTTTATTATGGAAATGATGAGCTACTATTAGTTGGTATTTTTTAAATTGAGATGCTATTATATTTTGTATAGGGTCATCCACATTCTCTGCCTCCCAACCATGCCAATGTTGTAATTGTGATGCAATAAAATATCTTGCGTTAGCTATCGCAATTCCCCCCTTATCAATAGGCTGCTGTAGTATTTCAAATCTAATCTAAATCTAGGTTTTCCTCCCCTCCACACAAAGTCCCTAAAAACTATATATGTAAAATACGAATAAGACCTACCACTAGTTAACTGTTTTAGATACAACAGAAGACACTTGATGTATCATGCTGCCACAATAGCAATGTCATAAGTTGAAACATTACAACAGGCTGCCATTTACAGCAGACAAGTGTACTTATGAGCCGTCCCCCCCCCCCTATATATAGAGAGACACTTATAACCCTTTCACACTGCAGCGCCGCTAAAGCATCCGTTGTTTTTACGGTGCTTTACCTGTGTTTTAGCGGCACTTTTCAGATTTTTTAAGGTCACTTTTTTTATTGGTCATGTAACATGACCTTAGAAAAAAAAAAAAAAAAACCTTAGTTAGACTTACCGGTGACGGTATTTCTACGAGCCTTTCAGGACAGCACCTTGGAGAGAGCGTAGCTCCACCTCTTAGACAGGAAACACTGCGTGACAACGCCCCTTTAAAAAGCAGCTGCTTCCACCATGCCATCAGTTGTTACCGAGAAATCCTCCGACATGCTGGAAAATATAATCAGACAATTACCAGGTCCTATAATTATACTTTACATATGATAACCAAGGGAGGGAAGTAGGCTGCTGTCCTGAAAGGCTCGTAGAAATACCGTCACCGGTAAGTCTAACTAAGGTTTTCTCCCTTCGCCTTTCAGGACAGCACCTTGGAGAGGATAACCGAGAAACTTACTTCAGGGTGGGACTACTGCCTGCAAAACCTTCCTACCAAATGATTGGTCCGAGGCTGATAGTAGATCCAAGCGGTAGTGCCTTATGAAGGTCGAAAAACTGGACCATGTGGCAGCCTTGCAGATTTGCTCAGGAGATGCCCCAGCCCTTTCTGCCCATGATGCCGCCACTGCTCGAGTAGAATGAGGTAATACCCCTTCCGGAGGTTCCAGACCCAAAGATATGTATGCCTCTTTGATGGCCTGCTTTAACCATCTTCCAAGGGTGCTTTTGGAAGCTTTACCTCCTTTGTGAGTACCTTCCATTAAAACAAAGAGTGAGGATGACTTTCTGATTTCCTTTGTTCTTTCCAGATATTTAAGCAGGCACCTCCTGACATCAAGGGTATGGAAAGCTTCTTCTCCTGCTCCCGAAGGTAAAGGACAAAAAGTAGGGAGAATGATTTCCTGTGTACGGTGAAAAACTGAAGCCACCTTTGGTAGAAATGCTGGATCCGTCCTTAAGACTACCCTATCCTGTAGACATCTCATGAAGGGCTCTTTAATTGAAAGGGCTTGTAACTCACTAATTCTACGTGCGGAAGTTACTGCTACCAATAAAATAGTCTTTAACGTCAAGAAACGTAATGATGCTTCTTCTATGGGTTCAAACGGTGCCATAGTTAGACCCTGAAGAACTAAAGATAAATCCCATTTGGGAAAACTAACAACAGGTCTAGGCTTTACTTTTGCCATTGCCCTAAAAAATCTGATTATTAAAGGTTCCCCTGACAGGGTTCTTTCCAAAAAAACTGATAAAGCAGCTACCTGCGTCTTGAGCGTACTTGCTGCTAACCCCTTCTCCAATCCCTCTTGAAGAAATTCCAAAACTGAAAATGTGGTACGAAAATCAAAGTTTTTACTGGAACACCAAGAATTATAGATCTTCCAGACTTTAAAGTAAATGTCTCTCGTCACTTTTTTTCTACTTGCAAGAAGGGTAGAAATAAGCCTCTCTGATAAACCCTTTCGTCTTAAGATTTGTTCTTCAGAAACCAAGCTGTTAGTTTGAGGTAAGCTGGATCTGGATGGAGAATTCGGCCCTGACTCAACAGGTCTGTCCTGATTGGTAATCTCCAAGCAGGTTTCACTGAGAGGTTCATCAAGGTTGAAAACCAGGGTCTTTTCGGCCAATAAGGAGCTATTAATATTAGCTCCGTGGACTCCAATCTGAATTTGGCTAACACCTTTGGTATCAGTTGGAACGGGGGAAAAGCGTAGGACAGATGGAAGTCCCATTTGTGAGCTAACGCATCTACTCCGAGAGCTTGATCCTGTCTCTGAAGAGAGAAGAAGACTGGTATTTTTGCATTTTCCTCTTTTGCAAAGAGGTCCACTTGGGGATGACCCCAACTCTTGGAAATCTTTTCGAATAATTCCTGATTGAGAGACCACTCTGCTTCCCTTATTTCTTTCCTGCTGAGGAGATCTGCTAAGGTGTTTTCCGTCCCCTTTAGATGGACTGCTGATAGAGAGGCCACATTGTTCTCTGCCCATCTTAGGATCTGATGCGCTAGACCCATTAGGGTTTTGCTTTTTGTGCCCCCTTGCTTTGTTAAATATAATACTGTCGTCATATTGTCTGACAATATTTGGACATGTTGATTCACTAGAAATTCCTGGAGGGAGAGGAGGCTTAAGTGAACAGCCTTTAACTCTCTCCAATTTGAAGATCTTCTGGCTTCTGGTTTGGTCCAAACTCCCTGAACCGTTTTTTCTTCCAGGTGAGCTCCCCATCCCCAGGCGCTGGCATCTGTAGTCAGCCTTCTGGTTACCGGAAAGACCCAAGGAAGCCCTTTTGAAACGTTTCCTAGGTTCCTCCACCACCAGAGAGACCTTTTTGCTCTTGCCCCCAAGTTGAATTTCTTCTCCAGAGGTTCCTGGTATGACCAATTCATCAGGATATCCGATTGCAGAGGACGGGAATGCAACCTGGCCCACTGTACCGAAGGAATTGCTGCTGTCAACAGACCCAGAGCAGACATGGCTTGTCTTACAGAGATCTCTGCGTTGGAATGAAGTGTTATCAGGGTCAACTGCATCTTCTCTATTTTCTCCTGGGGTAGAAAAATTTTCTGTTCTATCGAGTCTATTTCGTACCCCAGAAACCTTACCCTTTGAGATGGAATTAAGTTTGACTTCTGAAGATTGAGAAGCCATCCCAAACCTCTTAAATGTGTTTGAACTGTCTGTAGGTTGACCTCTACTTGACCCCTTGAGTCTGCAAACAGTAGCAGATCGTCCAAATAGGGTACTATTGAAATCCCCTTCAGTCTCAGGGGCTCCAAAGATTCCGCCATCACTTTTGTGAATACCCTGGGAGAAGAGGAAAGACCGAAAGGCAGAGCCCGAAACTGCAGGTGCCAAATCTCCCCTCCCCCCAGATTGACTGCAAGACGCAGGAACCTTTGTGATGGGGGCGCTATTGGTATATGGAGATAGGCATCTCTCAAATCGATGGAAGCCATATGACATTTGGGGGTTAGCAAATTCCTTACTGAGAAAATCGTATCCATCCTGAATTTTTTGTATTTTATGGATCGATTTAGAACCTTTAAATTGAGAATCAGGCGGAACTTTCCTGATGGCTTTTTGACCATAAAAATGTGGGAGTAAAACCCCTTCCCCTCTTGATCTTTCGGAACCTGGGAAATGACCTTCTGTTGCATCAGTTCCTGTAACAGAGACTTCATGGCCAGAGCCTTTTCCCGATCCTTTGGCAGGTTTGTGATGTAAAACCGACTTGGGGGGCTTTGTGAGAATTCCAATTGATAACCCTTTTTGATTAACCCCAGAACAAAAGGACTCTTTGTTGTTTTTTCCCAGATTGGTAAGAAGTCCTGTAGTCTCCCCCCTACTAGATGGTCATTGTTTTTTAGGGGTTTGTTCTGGGGTTCTAAAGAGTACCCCACCTCTACCTCTTCCTCTCTGAGAAGACCAGGGTCTCTTCTGTGTGTGGTCCTTTTCCTTATCGGTTTGTCGAAAAGGACGAAAATTTTTCCTCTGCTGTACCGTTTTCTTCTTCTGTGGGAAAGCTTTCTTCTTGTCTGCTGTCCTGTCAAGGACAGTCTCTAGTTCTGGCCCAAACATCAGGTCTCCTGAAAAGGGAATTCCGCACAGTTTTACTTTAGAAGCTGAATCCCCTGACCAGGTCTTTAGCCAGAGTGCTCTTCTTGCTGAGTTAACAAGCGCAGAGGACCTGGCTGACATCCTGATAGATTCTGCAGAGGCATCTGCCATATATTTTACTGCCTTAAGCAGGGTAGGGAAGGACTCCAATAAGTCCTTTCTGGAGGTACCTGCCACAACATGATTTTTAAGTTGCTCTAACCAGCACTCCAGATTCCTAGCCACAACCGTAGCCGCCATTGCTGGCTTAAGATTAGCTAGAGATGAGTCCCAGGCTTTCTTCAGTAGCCCATCCGCCCTCTTATCCATAGCATCTTTGAGAATACCCATGTCCTCAAAAGCTAAATCAGTCTTCCTAGATACTTGAGAAAAGGCAGCGTCTATTTTTGGTTTTTTATTCCACAATAGTTCCTCATTCTCCTCAAAAGGAAACCTCCTTTTGAGGGTTTTAGAAAAAAACTGTCCTCTCTCTGGGTTCTTCCATTCCTTTTTAATAGTGTCTGTTAACACTTTATGCACAGGGAACACCCTGTGTTTAATTTCCTCCAGCCCCAGGTACATCTTATCATGCACAGACAGCTGAGCCTTTTCTTCCTGGATCTCCAGGGTAGTATAAATTGCCTTGAGTAATTCATCCACCTCCTCAAGTGACAGCTTATATCTAGATGATCTTGACTCTTCTTCCACCTCCTCCTCCTCAGAATCAATGGTTGAGGGTGGAATGCTTTCCCTTTCCTCCTCCGACTCACTTTCCACCTGTCTGGAAGTGGACTGAGGGAAACTGGAGTGAGAACTCTGCTCTTGGCTGGAACTCTGGCCGTGCTTTACAAGGGAACGCACTGTCCCTAGGGCCTCTGCTAACTCCTTCCTCACAGAAGATAAGAGCTCTTTACACTCTTGTGAGGATTCTTCTTTTACTAAAACCACAATGCAGGATTTGCACAGTGGTTTGGGCCAAGAGTCCCTTAAAGGATTTTTGCATGGGGGCACTTTCTCCCTGTTCTCTCTGATTTGGCAGTAGCTTTCTGAAACAGAGAAACAAGAAAAAACCCAGGTCCTTTAGAACTAAGGCTTCAGAGAAAAGTAGTACCTCCAGCCAACACCCTAAGTGCCCAGAGTCTCACTCCTTTGCTGAACTGCTAATGGAAACTGTTACCCCATAGCAGACAGCAGCAGGTTTTGAATAACCACATCAAAGATAAAACACCCAGTGATATAAAAAGGAAAGAGGTGCCACCGCACCTCTCCTACCTGGGCCTGGCCGGGAACCTGGGCGCCTGCATCCGCCATTGCTGCTGACGATTCCGCTGTCTCCATAGTGCAATCCGCAGCTGCTGCACTGTGTACTAGGCTCCATGTGCCAAACAAAAGGAAGTCCCGGCCAGAGGACCCGCCCCTTCCTCCTGCGTTCCAGCAGCAGGAACCAATCGCTGCTACGCCCCGCCGGAAGTATCCGCCCACCGGAACTGACATCACCTGCTGTCCGGGATTCGGCGCCGCCATGCAGAGGCCTGGCATGGACGCTCTTACTGAGCACAACCGCGGCCCCCCGAACACCCCGGGTGGAAAACTTCCGGCAGACCATTACTCCTGTGAGCCGGAGAAGGAAAGGACACCGGAGCACCCTCCTCACGTAAGGGAAGGAGCTGGGTTGGTCTGAGTACCCAAACGTGGAGGTCCTGCCAAAACCCTCTCCTTGGAGAGAGCGCAGCCCCTCTGGTTCCCCAAGCAGTGCTTCCACCATGGCGGATGAAACACTAAAACTGATGGCATGGTGGAAGCAGCTGCTTTTTAAAGGGGCGTTGTCACGCAGTGTTTCCTGTCTAAGAGGTGGAGCTACGCTCTCTCCAAGGTGCTGTCCTGAAAGGCGAAGGGAGAAAAAGTCCTGTTTTGCGGCACTTTCAAAACGCTTTTAAGGCGCTGCCCATTCATTTCAATGGGCAGGGGTGTTTTGGGAGCGCTATAAGCGCTCCCAAGCTGCCCCAAAAGATGCTGCTTGCAGGACTTTTTCTAACGTCCCGCAAGCGCACCGCCTGAGTGTCAAAGCACTCATTGCACTGAATGGGAGGCAGTTTTAAGGCGCTTTTTAGAGGCTATTTCTAGAGCTAAAGTGCCTGAAAACTGTCTCAGTGTGAAAGGGGTCTTAGTAATGTAGTGAAATGCACTCTTTCCTAACTGTGGACTGCCTGCATGATGTTTACAGTAAATCTAAAATTAGCTTTGACTAATTACATAGTATATAAACGCACAGATAAATTCTAGGCTAACTGTAGAAGATCATTTAGACTACTCCAAGAAACTTCCATACAGTGTAAATAAGTGATAAGTATTATACCAGACAATAGTATACCAATAGAATGCCTCTATGGCATTGCTGTCTCTTACCTTATGATGTCATCAGTCAGCTCCAGCCCTTCCACACTCAAATTCTGCAGCCTATGGCAACGGGAAATCATACTCCGCAAAGCGTCTATGCTGATTGTGCAATGAGAAAAGTCTGCGTGTTGTAGACGCAAAGGTCTGTAAAATAGGTTAGTAAATTAAACTGCATTATACTGGTTTACTCAAATACTGCAAATAGCGTATGTTGTAAGTCACAGCAACTAGCTAAGACTGGGAATTTACCAGTCGCTTCCTTTCTCTGGAAATGCATAATGACAATCTACTGTCAAATTATCCCACTGATCTAATTGTGCAGGAAGCAAAGAGTACCAATGGTCCTGCAACACCACCACCTTAGGGTTTACCAAATATGCAATAGGAGGTACAGCATTCCTTAAAAACGGATATGGTAGATTCTAGGCAAGGCATTGAGACATTGTAGTTTGGAACTACAATGGTCCTAGGGTAACTCCACTTTCGTGAAAAAAAATATAGCAAATAACAAAAAATACAGCATATACAATTGGAACACAAGCCATATTGTAATTTAAGGTTACAATCTTCAGTGCTAACATTTTCCATACAATGCAATATGGCTACCTGGAGGCCTTCTGCACGCAGTTGGTGTACAGAACTTCCCCAGAAAAGTAATTACCTTCTTGTGATTGGCTCACCAATTTTTCCAGAAGTCTACACTAAGATTCAAGTCAGATTTTAGGCATCCTCTGCAATAGGCATTATAGTTTGAGATACTCCCTAAGGGTTATTTACTTCTAAAGGGATGCAGATACTGCAACTTTCCTAACTGGAAGATGGCAAGTGCATCAGCTAATTGGACTGAACACAGACACTGCCATTCAGACTTCCAAAGGACACAGTGAAACATACAGCTTTTTTCCCCAAAGGCCAAGTTCACCTAAGTGCACATTTTTTCAGGAAAGAAACTGCATTTACAATTTTTTTCCACAGGAGTCTTGCAGAGTATTGCCATGATCAGTGCATCATAGGTGCAATGTCAGGCTCCTGTAGACATTTGTTTCAGCTTTCTCTTACTAAGGGGGCGATCATAAGCTCCCTCGCAGTCCATTGAAAACTACAAGCAGTCTGCTGTGGTGACTTGTAGTTACTTCATTCACAGGTCGCTGTGAATGACTGACATGGTTGTGCAGGCGGGGCCTTGCACAGCCACAATGATTTTAAGATGCGACACTGGGTGCAGGGAGGGGGGGGGGGGGTTTCTTTGTTAAACGCTAAATACAGGTGTAACGTGCAAAAAGGTGAACCTCTCCATTAAAACAGAAACAGGTCCCTGCTATAAAGTTTGTTAAAATCCCTGCAATGTACATTGATCACCCGGAGGAGATTTATTTTGAACAGCTAAATCAGGAAGAGAAATTGTTTAAATCAGAACAACTCTGTCTCCTTTTTTTGTGGAGAAGTTGTGCAAGTCACAAGGCTGGCTGTACAAACTACAAATCATTGATCAGGTAAAACAGCAAGGAGGGGAGGGGGGAGGACACAGGAGAGTTGCGGCTGAGAGAATCACGCAATGTCAGGGTTTAGCAGCGTAGTCGGTTTGCAGGGGGGAGGGTAGAGCCAGGCAGGATCAGCCAGGTTGTTTTTTTTTTTTTAGGTGTTACAGGGGCCAAATGACACAGCACAAGCACTGTGCTGTATAACATGCTTTAAAGCAGAGATCTGCAATAAGCAGGCCTCCAGCTGTTGCAAAACTTCAAATGCCATCATGCCTCTGGATGTCATGTTTGTGGCTGTCAGAGTCTTGCTCTGCAAGTTCTGCGACAGCTGGAGGTCCGCTAATTGCATATCCCTGCTTTAAAAAAGGAACAGTATGTTATATCTGGGGTTTTTTTTTTTGGGTTAACAAACGCTTCAACTGACAATTGCGCAGTCATGCAACGCTGTACACAAATAAAATTTGTGCTTTTTTTATTTTTTCCCCCCACAGAGCTTTCTTTTGGTGATATAGATATCTCTATTTTTTTTTTTAAACTAGTAATGGCAGCAATAGCAGGGACTGTGATATTGCGGTGGACACTGACACTTTTTAGGGAACAGTTAGACTAATACAGTGATCAGTGCTAAAAAAAAAAAAAAAAAAAAAAGAAAGAAGGATGCACTGTCGCTGTACTATTGACACTGGATGGGAAGAGGGTAATGGGCGATCAAAGGGTTAACTGTGTGCCTAAGCTGTGTTTTGCTACACTGTAAGAGGTGTTTTTAGAAGGGAAAGACATGGATCCTAGTCCCTGTTTTGCAGAGAGACACAGGATCCGTGCCTTCCTTCCTGTCAGAACGGCGATCTGCCTTGTTTACATAGACAGAACGGAGATCTGCCTCTCTGCAGGATTATCGGTGGGTGCTGGTGGACATCGAGTCTGCGGCACCTGCCAATAGGCTACCACTGTATGCAATCACATGCGCGCCCTCTACCTGAAAATGTCAGATTACGTATATATACACACGTGATCCAGCAAAAGGTGCCGCTCTGTAGCAGTAAAACTGCTATAGGGCGGACCTTAAGTGGTTAACTTTGTATTCGGCTGTTTTTAAGCTGCCCAATGGCACTGAGCCTGGGGGAATTCTAGTCAGTACAGGAAACTAGTGTATGCCGGATGGAACAAACTGTGCAGACACTCAAAGTTGAAAAATTCTGCTGATCATTACTGATCAGTCAATACCAGGGCTGTCTACACAATAAACAAATAGAAATGCAGATTGCTTGGCCGATACCAGAAAGCTTGTTTATGTGCAGATCAATGTCTATTCAGATCTTTTGTCTTCCACCTCGTGTCTAGGCGATTGCTCACCTGATCTGTTTAAACATTGGTTCTCCAATACAAGATCTAGGACAGCGCAACACAACCACTCCTAGAGACAACAAATATCCAATTACTCCGTCCACCAAATGTTTTCCAGTGAGGTCTAAACTGTGCCACAGCGATTCATCACACCTAGGAGAAAGGAACAACATGTTTTATATGTAGTATGAGCATGTACAAGACATCCTAAGAAAAAAAAAGTTATTGCAAAGAAATTGCAGAACAGCCTAAATCAATTATCTGAGCAAATGTTTATCACTTACTAGGCTAAACAGCAGTCCGAAAAACCAAAACTGCTGGGGTACTTTTTTTTTGTCCAAATTCTGATATAGCCCAATCTGGTGCTTATATAACAGCCTCCACTTCCCACAGAAATGAAATGCTACTTATACCATTAGTCAGTGCTCATACAATGTATTTGTTCAGCACCAATATGCATAAAAATGCCCAAGTGAAGTCTCACATTTATCTTATTAATACCATACCCCCATATATGTGCATTTCGTAACACTCCCCTTAGCACAAGATTTTTCATACTTATATTGCAAAAGAATTTCAAAAGGTATTCTCACTGTTACTGAGTGTTGGCTACTAAGTGATATAACTCCAATTCCTACTGGTCTGTACAGTAGGGGAAGAAAAAAAAAAAAAAAAAAAAAAAAAAAAAAAAAAAAAAAAAGATTCTTAGTACAATGTTTAACTGAATAAACATTTTGTGACTTCAGTTGGGCCATAGGGCCCTTTCACACTTATACACATTTTTCTTTATATCAACTGTACTTTTTCTTTTTCAATAAGCTATTCCATTTTTTTTTTTTTTTTAACTACACAAAAGCACAGGTATGTTAAGGCCCTTAGAACACAGAGCGGTCTAGGAGCAGTACCGGTTGGTACCTGCACTTAGGGCCCCATGCATTCATGCACAGAATACTGCATTCCAGGCCTTCAGGTACTACTCAATGGACACAGCATTCAGTCTTGTCCAGCTGCAGCCTGCCATAGACTGACAGGCTGCCAGCAGTGGGGCTGGGCACTGCACCTGTCCCTCCGGGGCACACTAAAATGCCTGGAGGGAAACACTGCTCCTAGATGGCCTAGTGTGCAAAAAGGAGCCAACTCTATATATGTGTTAGTTGCCATTAAAAATGAATTGCACATACACAGTGAACTGTTGTACCATGCATTTGCAGGCACATGCAAAAGTGTGTATAGGTGTGAATGGGCCTGGTTTCCCAATGTAAAGAAAAAAAGCACAAAGTGCAGTGTACACTCTCTGCGCTTTCCCTGTTGCTGTAAGATGCTGGAAAAAATGCCAAGTGCTAACATAATGTAGTCTCATCATTACATCGTCAGTGACTGCGCAAAGGCAGAGCAAGAAGGGGCAACATGGAAGTCACATCACTGAAGGAGAGCACACTGGAGTTTAAGTGTGACACGATGTGGGAGTAGGCTGTGCTAGTTCAAGAAAAAAAATCTGAAGGGCTGTCTCAAAAATGTAATACATTTCTGTTACCAAGCTCTGGTGCCATTGGCACATAATATTGCATCTTATACCAATGTCTAGTGTCATCGGTGAATAATATTTGTCATATAATATTGCTTATAGCCACCCTGTAAAAAGATATTACCATATTGAGTTGAACACTTACGATAGTCTCCTCCAGCGTTTACAAACGCAAGATGCTTTCAATAGTTCAGTTAGAGGCAGATAGGATAAGATGCACAGAACTAACTCATCTGGTAGGGAATCCCATGATATACCTTTAGAAAGAAGAGTGGTAGAAAAAAAAAAATATATATGATGCAATGGCTTGACAAACACACAAAAAGGATTGTAAGTACCGTATTTATCGGCATATAACACGCGCCGGCGAATAACACGCACCCCAAGTTTAAGAGGGAATTTTAAGGAAAAAAAAAAACAAACTTACATTTAAATGCCCATCAATGCAGCCTCATCAGTGTCCATCTGCAGCCTTGTCAGTGTCCATCTGTAGTGTTGTCCCCCATTGCAGCCTTGTTAGTGTCCCTCTGTAGCCTGTGTCGTTTGCATCGCATCTTTGAAAATGGCGCCACCGTTCTCGGCCGCTTTCGGCCATTCTCGGCGGCTCTCAGCCGCACTCGGCTTTCGGCGGCTCCCGCGGGACTGCAAGAGGCACCGAGAATGGCCGAAAGCGACCGAGAGCCGCCGAGAATGGCCGAAAGCGGCCGAGAACGGCGGTGCCATTTTCAAAGTCGCCGAGAAAAGCCAAAAGCCGCTGTGAGCGGCCGAAAAGCTCACAATCGGCGGGGGATCGGCGTATAACACGCACCCACGATTTTCAGGGGAAAAAAGTGCGTGTTATACGCCGATAAATACAGTATTTACAGCCTGGTTTAAAAACATACAAACACATTTACATGGCGCTCCTAAACCTGAACACCAGGGGAAAAAGTTGTCAATTAATGCAGTTGTGTGTTCAATAAAAAATATGAGTTAATCATATTTAAAATACATCTAATGAATGTACGGTACATAAATCTGCCTTAGTATTAGCCTCTTGCAATCCCCAGAAGAGAGGATGGTGCAGCGCTAGAGGAAGATTAGGTTCCTGCATGCAAATATGCTGACAAGGAAGAGCAGGTGAGGAGAGTGAGTTACCAAGTGCTAGTGCTCCTTTACTGTTGCCGATAGGGAGGTAACCAAGCCACATGTAATATATGGCAGGAGTGTGTGAATCTCAGGACCTGCTAGACAAATGAAAATTCTTTATCAGCTCCCATGTATGCATTTCATGAATGTATCTCTTTGCCTAAAAAAATAAAATTGCTTAAATATTTATGATCAAATTAAATGTAGATCGCATCCGTGCAAAGTCAGATGAACAGAGGATTCGATCTGATGCTGCATCTGTATCCCACTGGCTCTGCAGTGACAACTGAGCGATCAAACTCCACTGATCCCTCAGTTCTCCCTTCTGCTCTGAGCAGAGGGCTGGGACTGTCAGTTTCTGGATCTCTGCTCTGCCCCTCCAGCGCTCACTGGAGTGCTGGGCTGTGGCAGGGCGGGAGCGGCAGGCTCAGGCTCTCGGCGGATTGCCAAGAGGCTGATCCAGGTTTCTGGTTGGATCCCAACTATATGGTGGGGATCTTTTCAGAGCTTGGACCAGTGACGTTAGCAAGCTTCAGCCTGCTGTCAGCTAAAAACGGGGCACAGGAGTGCAGAACGAACTGCACTCCTGGGATCCACAGGAGAAGTACAGCCAAAAAAAAGCATTGACCATAGTTCTCCTTTAAATTAGAGAATGCAAGCCATGTCAGATTGTAGGGATGATTTTAATGACCATACCCTGTCTTTCATGGTATCTACCATGGGCTGCTTTGTGGTTGGAAAAGCAGAGATGGGATCAGTGTGGATGCTGTTGTCATCAGGGAAAAGCACAGGCTACATTCACCTCCGGTGAGGGGTAGAGGAAGATCCACTGGGTTGCGACAGCCTTGCCCTGGATTTCGCAGGGTTGCCTATGGAAGGATGATGGATGAGCCCGAGGAGGTAGTGGGACCTGCAGAGCCATGTGAAGCCGATTTTGGGCACGTATTAATGCTGCTGGTTTAATTAGTGTGTTTGGCACCGGCCGCATTGAGAGAGCAGCTGCCAGCACCATTTTGTTGTAGCTCACACCCGGCAGAGAGCTGCTGCTGCCGCTCTTTCCCTTTGATGGTCATTCTGCTGCTAGGCCGGGAGGGTGAAAAGTGCAGCAAAGGCAGAAGGAAGCTCCGAGAAGCCCTGTTAAAACCTGAAGTCCCCGATGCCTGGAGAGAGTCTCGTCAAAATGTAGACATCTTCCAGAGAGGTCAGCGCCACCCCCCCCAGGGGCCCAGTTTCTAACAGTCCGTGGCCCAGAGATTAGTGACCTCTGCTTTAAAGGCCTCATGTTTGTTTCTCATAACACACAGGCTCTCTAGCAACATGTATCGCACCACTTGAACCTAGAAAAAGTTGTCAGGTGGCTCCAAAACTTGCCCTTAACTGCTATCTCTATTTTTACGTAGACATTACCCTGAGTTTTGGTGGCTCATACATACCGCACACCTTCACTTGATCACAGCACTCTACAGTTCCTACCTGATGTAGAGCTTTTTGCTGCTCTTGGACGTCTAGCAATAACAAAGGTGTCATCTTTCTCCTTTGGCTTCTGGCGCTTCTGTGGTGGAGTAATCTTTACGATTTGGTCCAGAGGAGTATTTTCTGTGTCCAGTGCATCTTTCTCTATGGGTGTTACTCCCATTCCACAAAGCAGGTCGGAGCTCTTCTTGGAGTCCCATGTCCAGTTTGCGGAGTTCCTGGCAGAAGCAGGAATTTCCTTTAGATGTTTCCTGCATGAAGTACAAATAAAATATTATTTATCTTTTTTCCATACTGTACCCACAGTGCAAGAGAAGGATCAAGGTGCCGCATAAAATAAGAACACACTCCTATGAATCCCCTATAAATTTTAGTTCCTATTTTTCACAAAATCTGACAGATGCAACACAATCTATTCATATCACCATATCAATAAACAATCCTGTGCTAGCTCACCAAAATGCCTCAATAAAAACACACACTATATATATATATAAAAATCCCTACCGAAACTGCCCTTCCAGGTGCAATGACACCATTGGATTTGCATCTGCCCTCCCCACGCTTGGGAGTAGCACAGCGCCTCCTCTGGCAACTGATAAGAACAGATACTACACTTGATCTTAGCCAAAAGGGGGATCAGATCGTCTCTGCCGCTACCGAAGGATCCTGTAAGCGGCGGAGACGCCCGGGACGTGGCAGAAGGCAGGTGGGCACCTCTCACTGCCGATAAAAGCGGAGACCACTTTTATCCGAAAGCGGACCGCCTGCCATTGAAGAAAATACCGGGGCTTAGGGCAGCTATATACTGCCATAAGAACGGTATTTAACGTCACAAAGTGGCAACGTAAATCCACGGTGGGCGGTCCAGAAGTGTTTTTTTTTTTTAAAAAGGTGCTAAACTTCCACTATTATTTACGCTGTAAGTTGTGTATACTGCTTGTGTGTTAGCTGCCTAGATTTTAGATATTATTTTAACACACACAGCGCAGAATTCCCGCATTTTATTTTTGAGAACAGGCTTCTGTTTACATTGTGATTGGTCACAGCTGATCACGTGGTAAAAAAAAAAAAAAAAAAAAAAAAAAGCCGCCGCTGATTGGCTCTTTACCTCAATCTGTGATCAGCAGGGCCCGGAGGACACAGCGATCACAGAGCGCCCCGCAGCGAGTGCCGTCGCGGGAGGACGTCATATGATGCCCTCCCAGAACTGGCCGGGCCACGCTGTAGCGTGGTCTGCAAGTGGCTGCAAACCCTTCGAGACCACTTTGTAATAATAAGACTTACCTGTAGCTACTCTGGATATCTCCTAAACCCGCACGGTTTGCATGTACTGAGATCATCGACACATGTGCACTGAAGAAAAGTGTTGCATGACCGCGCAATTGTCAAAGTGTGAGAGCGCTGAAAGTTGAACATTGGTCTGGGCAGGAAGGGGGGGTAAAAGTGCCCCCCCCCAGTATTGAAGTAGTTATAGAGAGAATGGTCGGTGTAGATCCGGGGGGGGGGACACACACGTGTTTCGAGATACACACCATTTGTAGAAAAAAAAAAAACCGCACGTTTCCATCTGCATTTTTTTTCGTGTTTTTCACTTAAATGGGCTGCCAAAGACGTACGTTTTCCGGAACACAACGGTGCGGAGGAGACCCCCCCACAAATATCGGAGATCACTCGTCTACAGACATTGGTGTACACAGCCCAGCCCCTCCCGGTAAGGAAATACGCCCCGCGTTGTACATCTCCGGGTGAATGAGGTCCTATGGAGACATATGGAGGAGCCCGGATCACACCTACATGATGGGAAACATATCAGTGATTATAAGGGGGGGGGGGGGGGGGGCGAGACCTGACTGATATCTCCCTCCCCCAACTATACACAGGGCTCCGCTCCATCCGGGGCCCTCTCTCCCCTCACACCGGCAGTCATAGAGAGGAGGGAGGACTGCCGCACCCGGGTGTATCGGTCTATACAGGTTCTCCCCGGTAGTGTCCGGTGATATTACCTGCTCATCGTACGCCCGCCCGCCAGATCTCCTTCCCTTTTACAAACTTCCCGCGTCCCTCCACATACACGTACGGGCGCGCCGCCGACGTCACGCACAGCTCCCTGCGTTCTGCAAACTAGTGCACGGCGTGGCTTTGTAATGAGCGCTTACCACGTCTGCCCGGTAGAGGTCGCTGCAGGAACACTGACGTCCCAGTGTCATGGGAGGACTACCCAGTCACTATCAGGCTGGATGGTTTTAAAACTTTTCTCGCTTTTACTAACAAAAAATAAATAAATACAAAAAAAAAAAAACATGTATACCATAAAAACATAGAAAAGTGACGGCAGAAAAAGACCAAGTTGTCCATCAAGTCTGCCCATTTTTTTTTGTGTTTGTTTTTTAGTGGCTTTTTTTAGTGGTTTTTTTTGCTGTTTTTTTTTTGTTTTTGTTTTTTGGGTGGTTTTTTTCTTTGGTGCCTTTTTGTTGTTTTTGTGTGTTTTTAGTGTGTTTTTTTGTGTTTTTTTTTTGTTTTTTGTGTTTGTGTTTTAGTGGGGTTTTTTGTGTTTGTTTTTGTGTTTGTTTTTTTTTGGGTGTCTTTTTGTTGTTTTTTTGTGCTTGTTTTTAGTGTGTTTTTTTGTTGTTTTTTTTTTTTTTTTTCTTTTTTTGTGTTTTTTTTTTTTTTTTCTTTTTCAGTGTTTTTTTTGTTTTTTTTGTAGTTTTTTTTGTTTTTTTCATTAAAGCGGCGTTGCACCCAAAAGAGGAACTTCCGCTCATTTGTCTGCTCCCCCTTCCAGTGTCACATTTGGAACCTTTCGGGGGGGGGGGAGCTGTCTTTGACACAAGTATCCTGTCCCCACTTCCAGGAGACCGGGCCGTGGCGAGTTACGTCAGCAGCTCAGCTCACTCTTCCTTCCGTCTCCTCCACCCCATGCCGCCGGGCCAGTAGGAGAACACAGCGGTGCCTCGCACATGTGCAGCAGGGACTGTGAAGCTGTAATGCTACACTACCGGGTTCCCTTACCGGCAATGGCGGCGGCAGCACGCGACAGCCAATGGAGACATCAGCTGCAGTGCTGACATCCCTGGACTCCAGGACAGGTAAGTGTCCTATTATTAAAAGCCAGCAGCTGCAGTCTGTGTACAGTATGGGTAGCTGCTGACTTTTAATTTTTGGAGGGGTGGGCGGACCTCCTCTTTAAAGCGGAGCGCCGCCGAAAAATTTTTTTTTAAAAGTCAGCAGCTACAAATACTGCAGCTGCTGACTTTTAAAACATGGACACTTACCTGTCCAGGGCGCCCGCGATGTCGGCACCCGAGGCCGAAGCGTCTCTCTGTCCTCGGGTGCTGCCGCCTCCATCTTCGGTAAGGGAATCAGGAAGTGAAGCCGTGTGGCTTCACTTCCCGGTTCCCTACTGCGCATGCGCGAGTCGCGCAGCGCAATACGGCTGGTCCCTGCTGCCTCTGGGACCCGTGTGTTTCCCAGCAGGCAGCGGGGAGGGAGCAGGAAGTGGCGTAAATAACCGCAGATTCTGCGGCTATCTATGCCGGAAGTGGGTACAGATACCTGTAATATACAGGTATCTGTACCCCCCTCCCCCCTGAAAGGTGCCAACTGTGTCACCGGAGGGGGGGGGGAGGAATCTGATGAGTGGAAGTTCCACTTTTGGGTGGAACTCCACTTTAACTTTGTTGTCTGACTATAGACCTATGGTTAACCCAAGCATGTTTGAAGCCATTTACTGGCAGTATTAAACCCATAACAAAAAATGTATTATATTACAGCTTACCAATCATTAGGTGGGTATAGAGGTGAGCCGAATAGAAATTTTGGTGCCAAACCAGGAAATTCAGGATGTACTTGGCCAGAAACCGAAAATTACAGTTTTTTTTAAAACGACAGTGAAACCTTGGATTGCGAGCATAATACGTTCCGGAAACATGCTTGTAATTCGAAGCACACCAGAGAAAACGCAATCCGTTTCTGCATGTGCGTTTTTGATGCAGTCCAGTTATTTTTTCCCCCCTCTTTTTTCTTAACCTTAAATAAGAACATGTGTGTTCCAGTGCGTTTTTGGTGGTGTGTTTAGGTGCGTTCCGGTGTGTGCCAGTGCGTTTTTAATGCATTTTACAGCGTTTCAGTACAGTCCAGTGCAGGAAAAATGCAGCATATTCAGGCAAGTTCACACCATAGAAATGTAGTCCGGATGCTTTTCTGCATGCATGTTTTTGATGCATTTTTGGTGCGTTCCAGTGCATTTTTGAAGCAATCCAGTGCATTTTCCTCCTTTTTTTTCTTAACCTCAAATAAGGAGATGTGTGTTCCAGTGCGTTTTAGGTGCGTTACGTTGCATTTTTGATGCGTTTTATCGCGTTCTACTTTTTTTCTGGAACTAGACTGCACCGGAACTGCAAGTACTGGTGTGAACTATGCCATCGAAAAACATATAATCTACTATCCATGCGTTTTTGATGCAGAAAAAAAAAAAAAAAACGCACTGGACTGCATGTGGTGTGAACTGGCCCTTCTACTTTTTTTCTGGAACTGATCGCACTGGTGTGAACTATGTCATTGAAAACCATATAACCTACTATCCATGCGTTTTTGATACAGGAAAAAAATGCAATGGACTGCATGTGGTGTGAACTGGCCCTCAAAGAGAAGACTCAGTTGTGACGTGACGCTACTCCTATTGTAAAACACTCTCAGACCAAGTTACTCGCAATCCAAGGTTTTACTGTGTATATATCTTTATATATAATTGTCTTATATTCAATTGTTGCATTAATATCATGAATTTAAATAAATATGACTTTATTATGGGGCAGCACAGTGGCGCAGTGGGTAGCACTCTCGCCTAGCAGTAAGAAGCGGTCGCTGGTTTGAATCCCGACCACGACACTACCTGCCTGGAGTTTGCATGTTCTCCCTGTGTCTGCGTGGGTTTCCTCCGGGTACTCCGGTTTCCTCCCACACTCCAAAGACATGCTGGTAGGTTAACTGGATCCTGTCTAAATTGTCCCTAGTATGTATGAATGTGAGTTAGGGACCTTAGATTGTAAGCTCCTTGAGGGTATAGGGACTGATGTGAATGTATAATATATATATGTAAAGCGCTGCGTAAATTGACGGCGCTATATAAGTACCTGAAATAAATAAATAAATAAATAAATTATCGGCCCCTTTAGCACAAGAAAAGCTCAAGAAAACTGCATCCCTCTAAATTCTATGTTTATCTTCACACTGGTCCGCCACACTCCCGTTGTGGTGTTAAAAATCTTGCTTGCTGCATTTTTGGTCAGTTAAAAAAAAAAAAAAAACGCACCAAAAAGCACCTCCCCATTGAAATTCATTGAAAACAAAGCAAGAACTCATCAATAACTCACCTGTGTTAGGTTTTTAAATCACATGGCCTATAAAAAACCCCACAAGCACAATTAAATCGTGGCAAAATCGCGTGCGTTTTTCTGTGCCGTTATAGGCACCTTTTTCTCTATCGGCAAAATGCAGAAAACACCATTTTGGCAGAATATGTTTTGGCTGTTGAAATATTGGTGCATCTCTAATTAGATGTGGTAACTGCATTTGTTTTTTTGTTTTAGCATTTTTCCCCTCTGTTTTCACCTGGTGATCCTGCCAGCAAAACACTTCCTGTATGCACACGGCCATAAAAATTTTACTGATGTTATTACATGTGTGTTTTCTAGGAGAAACGTCTCTGCATAATGATCAGTGAAATACTTGCATATGGAATGCGTTTAACCACTTCAATAACGGGCATTTTTACCCCCTTCCTGCCCAGGCCAATTTTCAGTTTTCAGCGCTGTCACACTTTGAATGACAATTGCACGGTCATGCAACACTGTACCCAAATGAAATTTTTATAATTTCTTTCCCCACAAATAGAGCTTCCTTTTGGTGGTATTTGATCACCTCTGCGGTTTTTGTTTCTTGCGCTATAAACAAAAGAAGAGGGACAAGTTTGGAAAAAAACACAATATTTTTCACTTTTTGTTATAATAAACATCCCAATTTTTTTTTAAAAAAAAACACATTTTTTCCTCAGTTTAGGCCGATATGTATTCTTCTACATATTTTTGGTTAAAAAAAAAATCACTATAAGCGTATATTGATTGGTTACGTTACGATGGGTGAGGCGGAGAGCAGATCCGCCGGCGCCGGATGTAGATCATAGTCCGCCGGAGTATCTATGATCATCGGAGGCCGGGCGCGATGTTATGACGTCACTCCCGGCCTCTCCATTCAAAAAAACGACACCGCTTCGGCTGGGAAGCGGTGATCGTTTTATTTATTTTTTTTTATTTCAGGCTTCCCAGCCTAGTGGTGAGATGTGGGGTCTTATTGACCCCCATATCTCACTATTAAGAGGACCTGTCATGTCATATTCCTATTACAAGGGATGTTTACATTCCTTGTAATATGAATAAAAGTGATCAAATTTTTTTTTTTTCAAAAAAGTGTCAAAATAAAAATAAAAAAATAAAATTAACAATAAAAAAAAATTTTTTTTTAAAGCGGCGCTGTCCCCGTGTGCTCGCACGTAGAAGCGAACGCATACTTAAGTCCCGCCCACATATGAAAACGGTGTTCAAACCACACATGTGAGGTATCGCCGCGAACGTTGGAGTGAGAGCAATCATTTTGTCCCTAGACCTCCTCTGTAACTCAAAACATGTTAGCGGTAAAAAAATTTCAAGCGTCGCCTATGGGGGATTTTTAAGTATCGAACATTGGCGCCATTCCACGAGCGTGTGCAATTCTGAAGCGTGACATGTTAGGTATCTATTTACTCGGCGTAACTTCATCTTTCACAATATGTAAAAACATTGGGCTAACTTTACTGTTTTGTTTTTTTTTAAAACACAAAACAGTTTTTTTCCCAAAAAAAGCATTCGAAAAATTCCTGCGCAAATACTGTGTGAGATAAAAAGTTGCAACAACCGCCATTGTATTCTCTAGGGTCTTTGCTAAAAAAACATATATAATGTTTGGGGGTTCTATGTAATTTTCTAGCAAAAAAATGATTATTTAAAATAAGTGCCTATACTGTGTAAAATACAGCAATACACAGTCTCACCTGGCTCTGCACATGCTCAGTTGCTCTCTATTTTTAGACACTGCCGAATTTGTAGAGGCCGATCTGCTGGCAGCCTTAAAGTGGAATTAAACCCTCTTATCCTTTACAGCCAGGGATACTGTTTCTGTTTGATCTGCAACTGCCATGGTGCTGCACATGTGATCAGTTATGACACCCAGCCATTTGATGGTTTGACAGTTGGGACGAGGAATCAAGCAATTGTGACAGTTAGCAATCTATGAATGTAACTGTTTTTTGAAACCGTTAAATCGATAGGTTTAGTTCTGCTTTATGATTTACTTCTGTTCAGGGGCTCTGGGCTTCAGCAAAATGGCAGCCTCCAGCAAGAAGAAACAGGAGCAATGCTGGAGGCAATTTACAGCACACACTGATTTTGGTAGCAAATTATTAATGTGGAATTTATGGTCCTTGCTAAAGGACCTTATTTTTTATCAAGTTGTTATGGGTAAAGTTCCACTTTAATTTACATGCTTACAAATGTGTATACATGGCTCTATATGTGTAAGTGCATAAAGCACATGTTCTAAGATGCAGATTTTTGGATTCTGTTACAGATCTGAATGCAGTGCATGTTTACGCTCCTGTGTCAGTCACCATTGAAAACAATGCAGCTGTGTTCAGATCCATAATTAAAAAACACTTGTATATGTTTTTTTTTTTTTTTTTTTTTTTTTTTTATATGGCCATGTAAATGAAGTCTTAGGCCCCTTTCAAACTGAGGCGCTTCTAAACTGCCAGTAAAACACTGAGCGCTTTTGAAGAGCATATATCTCATTTCTCCCGCATTTCTGCAGCAGCTCCCGCACACCCGCAAGTGCCTCCCGATCTCCCGGGAATGATCGGTGCTGCAGAAAACAGCCGTGAACACCGATCTCCTTTGTATAGATTTTTAGCTGCCAGCCGATTCTCCTTCTCTCCCTCCCACGGCTGTCAGCTAAAAAGCTATAGAGGGAGATCGGTGTTCACAGCTGTTTTCTGCAGCACCGATCATCCCCTTCTGTGTGCTCCTCCCCCGGCCCCCTCCGTGTCCTCCCCCCCCCCTGTCTCCCCTGTCCTCCTCCGCCTCCCTCGTCCCCCGCAGCCGGCTCCTCTCCTGTCTGGACTTCGCTCCTGAGTCCTGTGATAACTGATCAGAGTAAACTGTGTTTACTCTGCTTAGTTTATGAATGAACAGGAGGCTCTGTCTCCTGTTCATTCATCTTTAGTGCTGAGAAAGGGATTGGGGAATGTGTCTTCAGTCCCTTTCAATGTCTCAAAGAGGAGATGTCAGGGGTCTGTTTAGACCCCTGATATCTCACCAAAGCCCCCCAAAAAATATATTAAAAAAAATTATTCTAAAAAAAAAAAAAAAAAGAAGAACTGTAAACTGTAATAAACTCAACAACAAAAATGTATAGAATTGCAGCACACCAGTTTTTAGATCTGGTGGCTGCATTTGTTTTCTTTTATAAGCTTTCTTTCCTTTATTTTTACCTGGCGATCCAGCCAGTAACACACTGCCTGTCTTAGGCCCCATTCACACTAGCGCGTTTTTTGATGCATTTTGCAGAAATGCACGGGAATTTTTTAACATGGGTTCCTATGGAACATGTTCACATCAATGCTTTTTTGTATCTCTGCGTTTTTGGAAAGGGTCGGGGACTTTTTTTTCATGCAAAAAGCAGCGTTTTGCATGTAATGGTTTTCAATGGACAAGCATCAAAAACGCAAGTGCACCGTTTTTGCAGCGTTTTTGATGCGTTTTTGGTGCGTTATTGGTGCGTTTTTGCCGTTTTTTTTTTTTTTTTTTTGTTTTTTTTTTTTTTATTTTTTATTTTTTGTAATTTTTTTTAAGACTGTAAAAAAAAATGAAAAAAAAACGCAAAACGCAAATCGCGGCAAAAACGCAGCAAAAACGCGGCAAAAACGCGGCTCAAAAACGTGCCAAGCATGAAAAAAAAACCTCCAAAAACGCTCAAAAGCAACATGCATAGGTGTGAATCGAGCCTTAGGGTACATTTTTGTTTTCGGGTTTAATACCACTTCAAAACCCACACCAGTTTATTGTTGCGTTTATTGTGTTTCGTCAGATTAGGCGACCTGCCAGATATTGTAACGGAAGTGACGTTACGTCACAGCCATCTTGGTACACCCCGCACTTTTCCGCAGTAAGGATACAGTGAGAAGGCGGTGTTCTGTCAAATGTCAAACCCGGCATAATATCGAACCACGTCACTTCCTGTTAGGTGGAATCAGCTGTTGCAGAAAAACAACACGCACTGCACATGCGCACACGTCATCTGAGCATGCGCAGAGCGTCATCGCTGACGTCGGGACACTGCATGTCAAAATCATCGGCTATGTTGCTACACCCCGCACTCGGCCATACTAAGCCTGCAGTCAGAAGGGGGCAGCGGACATCTTTTTACACCCACCCAAGTCTTGCATTTCACACTTATTTTTAGCACTGCAGTGCATGTGGTTGCCTGCAACTGCTGATTCCACATCACAGGAAGTGACATGGTTCGATATTTTGCCGGATTTGACATTTTGTCAGAACAGCAGCAAGTGGAACATATTTGTACACCTACCGGAGTCTTGCATTTTGCAGTCATTTTAACCAGTAAACTGAGCTTATATAGAGAAATTCAATATTTAGAAATCCATCTGACTGTTTTGATGCTGAATTGTAAAAGCAGCGGCAAACCTGCTCACAGGTATGCTAATCTGACAGAACATCGCTGCTTTAACAATTCAATATCAAAACAGTCAGATGGATTGCTAAATGCTGTATTGCTCTATATAAGCTCAGTTTACTGGTAAAAATAAGTGTAAAATGCAAGACTCCGTTGGGTGTAACAAGATGTCTGCCTGCTGACTTCTTACTGTATCCTTACTGCTGCCAAGTGCAGGTGTACCAAGGTGGCCGTGACAGAACGTCACTTCTGTTGCACAATCTGACAGGTGGCCTAATCTGATGAAACACCATCTGTTTACCATTGATGGCATTTTCCTTCATTTCCTGTCTCCGAGATGCAACAGGAAGTTAGATAAAATGTCCCAAGTGGAGGAGAATTCCCCCTCTAGAACAGATGTCCCCATTGGAACATTTTCTCTAACCTTTTTTTTTTGGGGGGGGGGCAATCTGAAAATGTAGGATCTCCCCTCACTTTCTTCCTCACATCCGCATACCTTCCAACTTTTTGAGATGGGAACGAGGGACATCTATTAGCAAAAGTTTGTTGGCATAGGGCACACCCCTGGCCACGCCCCCTTAAAGGAGAATTATAGAAAGAAAAATGATTAGTTATGCCCACAAATACTTTTGTTTAACATTATTATTTCCTTATATTTGCTTTTAAAATTTACAAAATGTAACAATTTAGAAACTGGATGAAAGATTTAGCACTGGGAAACACTTTTGATAAATAAGTAGTGCATTTTATATACAACTATATAGATCAGAGCAAAATGAGGGACAAATGAGGAGGAATGAGGGACAGAGGGACATAGCTCCAAATCAGGGACAGTCCCTCAATCAGGGACAGTTGGGAGATATGCATAAGGGATACAGACAGCAATAAAAACTGGACAGAGGGTCTAATCTTTCCACACACAATGCAAAAACAAAACAAAAAAATGTGCTTAGAGATACATTTTAATGTCTGACTTTCCAATAAGCTTTATTATTATTGTTATTTATTAGTAAAAATCATCATCATCATCGCCCAGCCCTACTGATATCAATGAAAACTTTCAGTAAGCGGCCATTGTTCCGGAGTCCAAAGCACCTTCCATTCTATGGGACGGGCTCCGACAAAATGGCTCCCGTGTTGGAGTCAATACAGCAGCGGCTCAGTGTACACCTCACAAACCGAATCCTCTGGCTGGGGATGATGTTGGGCGGAAGTAGTTCGGAAGTGATGTAAGAGATTTGGTTTTTATTTCTTGTCTTGTCAGCTGAGATCTGCGGGCCGGAGAGTGAGGAGGTAGTCGGGGATGACAGTCCGGAGAGCGGAGTGAGGACAGGCGGCCCGGCCAGGTGAGGGCGGCTTCTTCATCCTCTGTCATGTCTCCTGATGATGACTCATTGTACACAGGGCTGTCAGTCTCCATACTTCAGGCTGACAGGACAGACAGAGGTGGTTGTATGTCAGATCCTTCTACAGTCCTCCATCCATTGATCAGGACATGTTGGGGGGAGGGGACCCTCCATAGGGTACACATCACTCCTCATCTCCCTTCTACCATTCTTATTACAGGTCACTACACCCAAATCTCATGAAAGATCTCCTCTGCTGATCTCCGGATTGGGGGAAGGTGAGTGAACTGTGATACGCCTACCCCTGTTGCCCCCCTTTTTAACAGCGGAAGGGGTCAGCTCCTGATATGTGTTGGCTCTCCCCCCCCCCCCCCCCCCCCTGTAGCTGGCTTATGGTTGGGGCTATCCCTATACAGCAAGGGTACCCAAAATGTATCATTGGTTGCTAGGATGCAGGAGAGCAGGCTGCAATGTTTCATTGGTTGTAGGCACCCTAGGCTGTACAATATCATTGGTTGCTAGGATGCAGGCAGCACACTGTCATTGGTTGCTAGGATGCAGAATGCGCAGCGTCATTGGTTGCTAGGATGCAGAATGCGCAGCGTCGTTGGTTGCTAGGATGCAGAATGCGCAGCGTCGTTGGTTGCTAGGATGCAGAATGCGCAGCGTCGTTGGTTGCTAGGATGCAGAATGCGCAGCGTCGTTGGTTGCTAGGATGCAGAATGCGCAGCGTCGTTGGTTGCTAGGATGCAGAATGCGCAGCGTCGTTGGTTGCTAGGATGCAGAATGCGCAGCGTCGTTGGTTGCTAGGATGCAGAATGCGCAGCGTCGTTGGTGGCTGGGATGCGCAGCATCGTTGGTGGCTAGGATGCGGGATGCACAGCATCGTTGGTGGCTGGGATGCAGGCTAGCAGGCTGCAATGTTTCATCGGTTGTAGGCACTCAGGTTGTACAATATCATTGGTTGCTAGGATGCGGGATGAGCAGCGTCATTGGTTGCTAGGATGCGGGATGAGCAGCGTCATTGGTTGCTAGGATGCGCAGCGTCATTGGTTGCTAGGATGCGCAGCGTCATTGGTTGCTAGGATGCGCAGCGTCATTGGTTGCTAGGATGCGGGATGCGCAGCGTCATTGGTTGCTAGGATGCGGGATGCGCAGCGTCATTGGTTGCTAGGATGCGCAGCGTCATTGGTTGCTAGGATGCGGGATGCGCAGCGTCATTGGTTGCTAGGATGCTGGATGCGCAGCGTCATTGGTTGCTAGGATGCGCAGTGTATTTGGTTGCTAGGATGCAGAATGCACAGCGTCATTGGTTGCTAGGATGCAGAATGCACAGCGTCATTGGTTGCTAGGATGCAGAATGCACAGTGTCATTGGTTGCTAGGATGCAGAATGCACAGCGTCATTGGTTGCTAGGATGCAGAATGCACAGCGTCATTGGTTGCTAGGATGCGCAGTGTATTTGGTTGCTAGGATTTTGCAGCGTCATTGGTTGTTGGCTGCACAGTGTTATTGTTTGCTAGGATACCAGTCTGTATCCTAGCAATCAATGACACCTGGCTGCATGGTATCCTTGGTTGTTGACGTGTTGGTGGCGGTCCACTGACACTATGGAAATGTAGGACAATGTGTGGCCTGGCTACCTGCATCCAACCAATGACGCCTGACAGCCTAATCGTCATAACATTTATATTTTTCATTGTAGAGAGATGAGCTCATCAGTGTGCTGCTTCTCCTTTCACCGTCCAATCACAGGCTGGGGGAGGGACAAGACCATTACTTGACCTGCAGCAGAATAAAATCAGGTCTCCTGTCTTGCCAGACAAGGCTTTGCTGCGTGGCGGGGGGGGGCGGCACAGGAACAGACTGGAGAATTGTAAGGCTTAGAACACAGCAGGCTGGCTGGTCCTAAACCGGCATTCCGCTATTCTGTCATCTATACAGTACAGATTTACATTTGATTTTAGTAAGCAGCCATAGTATATTATACCTGTACTACTTTTACTTGGATTTTATTTTTGTTGCCTGTGAGCTCATTGAAAAAAAGTATTTTTTTCCATTGATGGGGAGGAGGTTCCGCCTTCCTGAGCCTCTGATAGAAACGCCGAGTATCTTTATGACCCTTTTTAGTTTATATTTATCTTGCGTAATTATTGCCAACCATTCTGTCTTGTGACATCTACTGGTATGTTATTAACAAACTATAATTGGAAGACGTGTATTCATCCATGCAGTGATGTTAGACACAGCAATTCATTCAATCCAATTATTCCGGCTTATCTCCCTACTTTTATATGGAATGCAGCGAGTTTACACTTTTGATTCATCATTTATTGAAAAGAACACCATTGTAAAAGGATTGCTTCCCAGAACTCTATAATACATGTAAAAATATCTATTTAGTGCTTGTATTTTACTATTCCACAAGCTTTTATATTATTCTTCACACTTACACAGGGCTAAGCACAAACAAATGGACACAGCGTACTTCACAGGGAAGGTGATCTATGTACATTGAAGGGAATTTAAAGGGTAATTCCACTTTCATGGAAAAAAAAATAGGATTATACGATTTTTGGCATCCCCTGCAACAAAAATGTTATTTTTTGGTGAGATACTCCCAATAGGAAATTACGTCTAAAGGGATGCAGATTTCCAGCAGATTTCCTCATTAGATCCCTGTAGTTGCAGCAGCTGATTGATAATTATGATACCACTCTTATTATAGACTCACTCAGCACAGGGGTACAAAGGAACAAATGGGGATTTCTTCAGAATAAAAAAAGGTAGGAATCTGCAACAATGTTTGTTAAAATTCTTGTAATGTACATAGATCACCCAGAGGGGAATTCTTCTTCTTCTTCTTTCTTCTCCATGGAGTTGCTCTTTAACAAACTTTGTTGCAGATTTTCTACCTGTTTCTGCTCTGAAGACCAGGTTTGATTATGCCGATGTGCAATGTGAATCCGAGTGGGAGTGACTTTTTCATTTTTAGGCTCGGTTCGCACTATGAACCGCATGTGACCCACGCAGGAATTGCATCACATTCCTATTCAATTCACATGCAATTCATTGCATTACAATTGGAGCCCGTTAATTTTGAATGGGCTCCAATCACACCGCATCACACCAGAGAAGTGCATGCACTTTTTTGCACCGCAACCGGATCGCATGGTGATTTTGTACTGTGCAATTTGGTGCAGGCAAACGCACTGCATTTGTGACCTGCATTTGGAGCGTTGTTAACTTTGTATTGACACCCTAAGCAGATCGCAACCGCAGTAAGATTTGCATGCTGTGTGGAAAATGCACACGGATTACAGCTGTTCCCGCACTTCATAACTGTGAACCTAGCCTTAATTAGCTGATGTTGCAGTGTTCTGGGGAAAGTGACAGGGTCTGCATCCCCTTAGAAGTGGTTAACTCTTTGGGAGTATCTCACCAAAATGATATTTTTATTGCAGGGGATTCCTAAAATCTGACTGCTTATTGTAGATTTCTGGGAAAATCAGTGAGCCAATCACACAAGCAGGAAATTATGTTTCTGGGGAAGTTCTGTATATCAACTGGGTACAGGATGCCTCCAGGTTGCCATATTGCATAGAATTTTTCAGAAAGTTACAGTGGCTGCAGGTTAAAAAGGAAAGGTATTTTTTAATACCATTGAGTTACAATGTGGATTGTGTAGCGATTGTATATTCTTCTTCTTTTTTTTATTTTTGCTATTTTTTTTCCCATAAAAGTGTTTACCCTAAGATTTGCTCTTCTCCCCTTCCCCTTGTAGCAATGGTTAGCTTCTTCAGCTATTTTGTTTTTAATATTTCACAACTGAAACCAAGAAGTTATGACTAGTTTCTCTGATTTTCTTCTTTCTCTTCCCTGTTCAATATCTGCCAGATCTGAGTTTTTTTTTTAACTGTAATCTTTGTGTGTACAGAATGCTATTGATTGCTGAACACTGTTGCAGAGGTACGGCTATGTAGATCACTTTATCATTTTTCATAGACTCAGCACTTCCACACATTTTCACTTTTCTTAAAATTAAAGAAGTTTGGCCAAAGCTTTTTTGGCTGTACTTCTCCTATGGATCACAAGAGTTCAGTTCGTTCTGCATTCATGTGACTCATTTTCAGCAGACAACGGGCTAAAGTCCACTGTTGGCTGATGTCACTCCGATCCAGGCTCAGGAAAGATCCCGACCATATGATCGGGATCCACCCAGATGCCCAGACCGGTGCCTGGCGCAGCCTCTCAGTGATCTGCTAAGAGCCTGAGCCAGCCCCTCCTACCCCCTCCGCAGTCCAGTGCTCCAGTGAGCGCTGGAGGGGAGAGAAGAGAGCCTGAATCGGCTCTGTGATGTAAGCTGACAGTGCTGACTCTATGTACTGAAAAATGATAAAGTGATCTACATAGCCGTACTTCTGCAACAGTGTTCGGCAATCCATCGATCGACTTGGGTATAATCAGCATGCGGCTGTTTGCATGCAAGTAGTGCCAGCGGCCATCAATAATCACTGTGTTATCTTGGCAGGGGAGGCTCTCCACAAGCCAACCCCTCCCCTCCCCCCGCCCCTCGGGGGAACACAATAGCTCTTAATCAACAGGTGGGGTTGCAGGAAAGAAAATTGCAAAATCTATAGCCTGCCTTAGTTCGCTTACATTTTGGTAGCATTCACACCTGCGAATGCACCCGACCTACGATTTGATGCAAGAGCCCAAGCAGGGTGGGGAGCGGGGATTTTAAATCCCTGGACCAATGGGTGGGCTCAGGATCCAGAATGGCTGAAAGTAAGTACAGTGGGAACCGGGAGGGCTGGGAGGGTGTACGGTGTTTGTTCCCTTTTACATTTTTTCTGTAATGGTGAATCAAACCTTCATGGTTTCTTTGAAATAATACAGTTTGTGCACCGTTAATAGCAATTGGTGGCCTGCATTTGTACTTGCAGTTTTGGACTGTTTTACATTATTATTCCGCTTTGTTCACACTTTCACTTTCTTGTGGGTGTGTTTTTTTTTGTTATTTGTTTTTTTTTTTATGCGTATTTTTTTATTACATTTTTCAAGCACTGGTATTAAAGCCTATGGGGCCAAAAAATGCATGGTCGTGCCTGCATCTTTTTCCAAGTCGCATAGAAAAGCATTAAATATGTGTGAATGAACCCTGTAGACCAGGGGTATTGAATTAAAATTCATGAAGGTCCAGTCAGTAAAATTCTCTTCCAGGCGAGGTCCGAGTCATGTTTGTATGGTAAATGTGGCGCATTTTTACGAGTGCCACACCGCATGGTGCCCCAGTACCATGCAGCTTGGTACGGTGCAATATAAAAAAAAAAAAAAAAAAAAAGGGTCTGGCCAGGGACTTATTTTTCTGCGTTTCTGCTTATAAGGCAGCCTACTGCAATAGAGGGGCCACCTACACGCAGTACGCAATAATGTGAAGCTAGCCTAACATCCTTTGCGTCACAATCCTTTTTATTACATCAGTGTCCTCAGTCCCCCTGCACATCCCCCCCTTCATATTACAGTCCTCAGCGCCTCTTCACATTCTTGTCTACGGTCTCCCTTTATATCACCCAGCCCCCTTCATATCACCCTCCTTCACACCGCAATCCCCACCCCCCCTTCACATAACTGTCCTCACCCTCTTTATAGCACCCCCCTTCACACCGCAATCACCACCCCCCCTTCACATAACTGTCCTCACCCCCTTTATAGCACCCCCCTTCACACCGCAATCCTCACCCCCTTTATAGCACCCCCCTTCACACCACAATCCCCAGCCCCTCTTCACATTCCTGTCCTCACACCCTTTATAGCAATCCCCTTCACACTACAAACCCCAACCCCCCCCCCTTTATAGCACCCCCCTTCACACCATAAACCCAAGCCCCCCTTTATAGCACCCCCCTTCACATTCCTACCCTGCCTCCCTTTTATATCACCTTTCCTCCTTCCTTACAGTTTCTGATCCTTTCCCCCTCCGTCCTTCATAACAGTGCCCTCTTCCCTGTCCTACCTTACACAGGGCACAGCATAGTAGGAGGCACAGAGCTGACATCGGAAGTGCAGCAAAGGGATGGACTCAGGACGGGACCTGCCCCAGTTAACTGATTGGTTGTTAGAATGCAGGGCAGGTTCTAGTAACCAATCCATTAACTGGGCCAGCCCCCGCCTTCCGTCCATCGCTGTGCTGCTCTTCTGATGTCAGCTCTGGGAAAATAACCGAGCCAGCAGGCAGCGGCGGCTGAAGACAAATAAGCAGATCTTAAATGGCGCGACTGCGGCGGGGCTGGACGGAGCATTGACGCGGTCCGGACTTGGCCCTCGGTCCACCATTTAATGATGCCTGCTGTAGACCATAATAGGATTCCTTTTGTCTTGTAAGAAATCGGACAGGTGTGAACAGGGACTTAGGGTTCCATTTGGCTGTGTCCCATCATGTAATTATTATTATTATTATACAGGATTTATATAGCGCCAACAGTTTGCGCAGCGCTTTACAACATGAGGGCAGACAGTGCACTTACAATACAAATCGATACAGGAGGGATCAGAGGGCCCTGCTCGTTAGAGCTTACAATCTAGAAGGGAGGGTCAAGTGGAACAAAATGTAATAACTGTGGGGGATGAGCTGATGGAGAAAATGAAAATACAGTTGTTAGGTGTGGGTAGGGTAGGCTTCTCTGAAGAGAAGGGTTTTCAGGGATCGTCTAAAACAAATAGAGTAGGAGATAAGCGGACAGATTGGGGTAAGGCATTCCATAGGATGGGAGAGGCTTTGGAAAAGTCCTGGAGGACTTTTCCAAAGTCTCTCCCATCTTAGTTTTTCTAAAACTGGAGTGTGCAAAATCTGGTGCAGTTCTGCATAGAAAACAATCAGCTGCCAGTTTTGTTTTTTGTTTTTTGACAAAGCTAAACTGAAGAAGTTGAAGTTAGAAGCCATTAACAAAGCATTTGCAGAGCTTTCAGCAAGCTTTTGTTGAAGCTTTTAAAGTGACCTTCAGTTCCAGTTTGTAAATGTAGAGCACAGATCCTAATGGGAGAGGCTGTTACCACTTTAAACAAGCTGCTAGCAGGCTTCAGCACTACTTGCAGCTTGTTGAAAGCCTGCTGAAGCCTGCTAGCAGCTTGTTTTAAAGTGATTATTGGCACTCCTATGAGGATTTATGTATAACAAACATTAGCTGAAGAACGCTTAAAGGCTTTGAGAAACTTCCCAAAAGATTTGCAAAAGCTTGCCGAAACCTTCATAAAAGCTTGTTGTTCACACTGCTCCTATACAAGCTGAAGGCCGTGTGAAACAGGCTTAAAGTAGAAGTTCCTGTAATGAAGAAATCTGTATACGTACCTTTTCTGAAGCCGATTCGACCTGATCCCCCGCTGAGCTGTCAGCTGCGGCTTCGCCGTGTAGGCGGGTGCAGAGGACACATCCGACAACGGAAGTCCCATAGTAAGTCTATGGGTGAGGTAACATCCCATTCATTTTATATATGTATAGGTTGATCCGAATATAAGCCAAGGCCCCTGATTTACCACAAAAAACTGGGAAAACGTATTGACCCGAATATAAGCCGAGTGTGAGAAATGCAGCAGCTACTGTAAGTGGAAAAGAGGGTCAACAATGCCCATCTGCAGCTGCGTGCCTCCCTGTGTCCCGTGCGTCCTGTGCATGCCTCCGTGTGCCGATCTGCAGCCACCATTGTGCCGATCAGCGTGTCATAAAAACATACGGAGGACGAGGATGAGAGGATGTCCGTGATAGGCTGAACACTGACTGCTGGAAAATTGAGTGTTCTGCATATCACAGACGAGGAGGAGGCGTGGCTTTTGAACACTGGAATGGCCGCCGTATGTTTTTATGACACGCTGGCTGCCATCTGTCTACATGACACATGACGTGCGGCACAGTGGTGTAGTGGATAGCACTTTCACCTAGCAGTAAGAAGGGTCACTGTTTTGAATCCCAACCACGACACTACCTGCCTGGAGTTTACATGTTCTCCCTGTGCCTGTGTGGGTTTCCTCCGGGTACTCCGATTTCCTCCCACACTCAAAAGACATGCTGGTAGGTTAATTAGATCCTGTCTAAATTGTCCCTAGTATGTATGAATGTGAGTTAGGGACCTTAGATTGTAAGCTCCTTGAGGGTAGGGACTGATGTGAATGTACAATGTATATGTAAAGCGCTGCGTAAATTGACGGCGCTATATAAGTAACTGAAATAAAATAAAATAATGACACGCTGATCATGTAGGCAGACGGCGGTGACTCGAGTATAAGCCGAGGGGGGCACTTTCAGCCTAAAAAAAAGGGCTGAAAATCTCGACTTATACTCGAGTATGTACGGTATGTGTAGCGATTTCTTCTTTACAGGGCTAGATAGGTTAGTGATAGATGGTGGTTATCTGTAGATGCAGGGATTTTAGTGTTAGGACTTCTACTTTAAGTCATATTAGATGTGGAGGACGTTTATTCCCTTTTTTTTTCTATTAAAAAAAAAATGTTAGAAGACCTTTTTATAGTTGGAAGGCCTTTTATGCCCCTTCCAGAGATGTCCTCTGTTAAACCCCAGTGTGGCCAGTGGTTGCACAATTGTTACGCTTCAGGTCTGTTTTTCTGTTGCATTCTTATATTTATGGAATTACCTTTTGCATTTTTAGTTGTCATAAACAGTCCCTCTGTAACCTTGATGTCTTACAGCATTGATCCAGCATTGTATTTGGGTATCCCCAGAGGATAAAGAAGATTGGTAACGATGAGCGTAGCTGCCCTCGGAATAGAGATTGTATTTGTGTTTTTTCTCGCCCTCTTCCTCCTCCACCGATTTGGAGACTTCAAGAAGCAGCACAGACTCGTCTTGGTGGCTACACTGCTCGCCTGGTGGTTGTGCTTTATAATCGTCTTTATAATACCGCTGGATGTCAGTACGGTAAGTGCAATAAAAAACAAAAGGCAAGACGCATGTGCAATTTGTAGATATGAAGGTCTGGATGTGCTGCCATCCAGGATCCCACCAATACCTTCTTGTAGGAAGAAGCATTTTACACGGGAGCCATCGTCCATAAACAGAAGTTTTATATTACTTGGGTTTTAAAACGTACATGTTGGCAAAGACTGCAATGTTTGAGAAGGTTTGTTCCTTTATTAGGACTATAAACTGGATGTGATCTTCTGTTTGTTCCATCTCTTGTGCTTTTAGCATGACTCCTTTTTAAATAGGAATGCACCGATATATTGGGTACCGAAAATTTTCGGCTGAAAATGGGGATATCTGTGCCGATAATGGCTGAAAACAAATTCATGTTCATTTAAATTCATGATGTTAACCACCTCCTGCCCACCCACCGTATTGACAAATGACAGGCGGGCAGCGGCTCTATTGTTCTGGGACAACGTCATATGACGTCCCACCCTCGCTCCAGGGCGAGATCGATCCCTGGGACACTGCGCATCACTGATCTCCCTAATGAGCCAATGACGAGGCTCTTTACCCATGTGATCAGCTGTGTTCAGTCACAGCTGATCACATGTAAACAAGGAAATGTCGGTTATCGGGAAATTCCTTTCCTCACACTGACAGTGTGTGAGGAAAGGAGAGCCGATCAGTGGCATTTGTTCACAGGCGAGAAATGCAGAGATAATCAGGGCACTGATTTAGTGCCTTGATTAACAGTGCAGGCCCAACAGTGCTTGTCAGTGCTGCCTCTCGGTGCCGCCTAGCGGTGCCCATCACTGCTGCATATCGGTGCCCATCAGCGCAGCTTCATCAGTGAAGGAGAAAAAAATTATTTATTTACAAAATTTTATAACAACCAACTAAAAAACTTCTTTTTTTTTTTTTATATGGAGTTCACTATGCGAAAAACAAAGGAATGCATTGGGAAAAAACAGCCGTGGCATTGTATTCTGACATTGAGGAGCCTTCCTTGCCATCAGAATACAATGACCAGTGTTGCCGGCTCTAGGCGGGGCACTGAAAAACCAGACAGTCTGGTTGTACATAAGTCGATCGATTACCAGATAGCCCATACATTCATTGAAATTCGGCCAGTCCTTGTATAGCTGGCTATCAATCACATGAAACATTGTCACATGAAAAGATAGAATACAATATTTACAAAAATGTGAGGGGTGTACTCACTTTTGTGAGGTACTGTATATAAAATACATGTATGGAAATATAGAGCAACAAGCTTATACAGATGTCAAATTACATTTAGATATAATTTGACAAGTGTGTGATATACTAATAATTAAAAATGTTAAAAATACACTCTATTTGCATTTTTAACTTTTTTTTTTTTTTTTTTTTAATTACAACGTTTTTATTTCCCCAAAAAAATAATTGTACAATTTTCAATGCACAAACATTATGGGGTTGATTTACTAAAGGCAAATTGACTATACTCTTTTCAAAGTGCAGTTGCTCCAGAGCTTAGTAAATGAGCAGAAGCTCTGCTGACTTCCATCATTCAATCATGTGCAAGCAAAAATGCTGTTTTTTTATTTTCCTTTGCATGTGATTGGGTGTTCTTTGCAAAGTGAAGCTTCACCTCATTTACTAAGCTCCGGAGCAATTGCACCTGCAAAGGGCAACTGCACAGTCTAGTTGCCTTTAGTAAATCAACCCCTATGTCTTTTGTTCAGCACAATTATTATACATATTACTCACGTACCCTGTTTCCCCAGAAATAAGACCTAGCGTGATTGTTGGTGATGGCTGCAATATAAGCCCTACCCCCCAAATAAGCCCTAGTTAAAGTCCTTGTAGGTCTCATTTTCAGGGTAGGGCTTATTTTCGGGGAAACAGGGTAGGGCTTATTTATAGGGTAGGGCTTATATTGCAGCCATCACTGACAATCAGGCTAGGTCTTATTTTTGGGGAAACAGGGTAGGTGATAGCCAGAAGTCTCTAGTCGATTATAAAGACTGTTACAATGTAGCAATACAGTAGATCGTTTGGGGTATCAATATACCATTTGCTATTATACAGATTTTAAGAGAATGAGCTGTTTGGTACAGGTCCAGTAGGGTGGCACGTGAAAGAAGATGATGTGGTATTTTAACTTTTAGTAAATAATGTACTTTATTTTTTGCAGACAATATATAATCGATGCATCGCCAAGAATGCCGTAACTCCCACCCCAATCAATGTGAGTCTACTTACAACCACTACAAAATCAGTCGTGACCAACACTACAAGTTCAGAGCTGGTTATTTCCAATCCAACGAGGTACTGATCACCTTTGTGTAATCGCCACCATCATACAGTCTCATAACTCATGTTACTGATGATGTCTGCGTCTAACCACCTTGGAACTAGCATGTCACATTTTTCTTTCTAGGCCATCTTTCAGTTTTTAGTGCAGATAGACTGGCAATTGCTCCAATGACTTGATGGTTTAATTTACTAAATGCAAATAGACTGTGCATTCTGCAAGTGCAGTTGCTCCAGAGCTTAGTAAATGAGGCGAAGCTTCACTTTGCTAACAATACCCAATCACATGCAAGGAAAATAAGATTAATTTTTTTTGTTTTGTTCAACCGGCGAGTTGAATTGAAAAAAAATAAATGAGCCTATTTCCCTATACACACATTTGAGGTGGATGGGGGGGAATCCTTTCCGCTGTGGTATTGTATTTTGACGGTAGGGAGTCTTCCCCGCCATCAGAATACAATTACCAGTGTTGCCGGCTATAGCCAGGGGCATTGATCCTTGGGAGAAACCAGATTAGGCTGGTGGTACACAAGATGATCGATTTTTCACTTTTGTGTACAACCAGCTAGCCCATGAATGGATCAAAATTCATCCACTCCCTGCTGACCCAGCTAAATTTCGATTCATGTATGGTCGGCTTAAGGGTTTCTCCACATCTCTTAAAGCGGGGTTCCACTCAAATTTTTAACTTAATCTTACCCCCTTCAGTTAATTGCATAGATGTTCAAATGCCGCACGAATTTTTTTTTATCGCTGTAATTACCTTTATATTGTACTTTATTGTGGCACTTCCTGTCTCTCCTCCCATGGGAGTAGGCGTGTTTATTGCCTTTCCTCTGCGCCGCACTGTCTCCTGGGAGCTTAGTGTCAGGCTTCCCAAGATTCAGTGTGGGAACAATGATCATGCGTGTGAACAAGCTGTGAATGAACAGCATTCACCGCATCCAGGAAATCAATGCTTGTGGGCTTCACATGCCCACAAGCAAGATGGAAACAGCCAGCATCACATTTTTAAAGTTATTCTTCAGTACGAAAACAGACAGAGGCGGAAATATTACACCCAAACTGTGAGTATTATTTTGGGATTAGCAAAGTGTCTCAATGACCTAAAAAAAAAAAAATAAAAGATTGTTCGCTGGACTCCCGCTTTAATTTAAAGCTGGGCCAAGAGACGTGCACCAGGGAAGGTAAATAACTAGTCTGTGTCCACCTTATCAAAAATCGGCATCATTGAAATCACTATGGTCACAGTTTCTCTGTTTTGTTAGATCAAATTATCATAAGAAGGGAATATCTACAGCAGGAGAAGATAAGGGAGGGAGTTTGTTCCCTATTGTTTCCAAACAAAGGAGAGTATCAGACACCGAGGGAAATAAAATTGGAATTCCTCATACATTGTCCAGTAAAGCTGACCATACATTAGAAGAATTAGATTAGAGAATTTTTGTTTTAAAGCGAAGTTTCACCCAAAAATGGAACTTCCGCATTAAAGGAGGTGACCCCCTGACATGCCACATTTGGCATGTCATTTTTTTGGGGGGGAGTGGATACCCTCTTTTTAGAGGGTTCCAGCTCCCACTTCCTCCCGAGGCACTGCAGCACCGGAAGGGAAATCACCTCCCTCCCCTCTCGGCAATCATCTGGGACACATGACAGGTCCCAGATGATGGCCATTGATTTCAATGACGGGGGCAGTTTAGGAGTGCTAAATACACCGCCCCAAATATGCAGCTTGCAGGACTTTTTTCCCGTCCTGTAAGCGCACTGCCCCAGTGCGAGAGCACTCGGGCTTCTACACTGGGGCTGCAGGTGAGGCAGTTTTCAGGCGCTTTTTTTAGCGCTAAAGCACCGGAATACGCTTCAGTGTGAAAGTAGCCTAAAAAGCAGCTCTGATCTCTCTTATTGCGCAGCCTTCTGGCATCACACAGCCTTTTCCTCTTAGGCCTAATTTATGGACATACCACCACGTACACCCATGATTTACAGTGGTCCCGTGTGTCCCCATGTGGGCAGTCCTATTCATGTCATCTGGGACGCAGCAGCTGCAAGGCTGTCAAATTTAGGAGCATCAGCCGTCTCTCAGTGGACATGGATGGGACTGTCTGCATGGGGGATGCACAGGACACCTATGGGGGCTAACGCGGTCCTCGCATTGGGTGTACATTGTATGCATGTGTGAACAATGCCTAAACCTTCTCGACACACCCCAGGTGTACGCCTCCATTCATTTCTACTTATGGCATGTCAACAGTTGTAAATTGACTTTATACTGAAGTTAAAGTTTGTGTAAACCCTAACACCTAACATCCTCTCTTTTTTGGTCCACTTTGTTCTGTTAAATATTAAACAAATATAACAGATTCTTTGAGTCGTTTAAGATTAAACAAATCCTCTCATCTAAAAACTTTCTGTCCTCTGTCTGGGCTTCACTGTTATTAGTTACCTTGTTCCCAGCCATCTAGATTGCAGAATCCCTCCTCTCTATTAATGGAGAAGGAAAGGCTGTGATCTCTCTCTTATTGTAATGAGACTCATTAAAAGCTTCCCATCTCATCTTTTATCACAGGGCCAGATCATCTAATGTCCCTTCCATATGTTTCCAGAGTAATGAACGTTCAGAAGATGGTACTGCTGTCTGACAGGTTTCACAAGTTTTGTGACTTTTTTTTCTTTGGGCTGTGTAATGAAACACTCTTGTGAAACTTGTCCTTGACATTTTCTTGTTTTTCAATGGAAATCGATAACGGATTCTAAATGGTTGGTCATGTATTAGCATTTGTCTACTCAGTCCATGAACTTAACATTTAAAGCCCAATTCCAATTAACTTTATAACTCTACCATGTCTTGGGGCTGCACTGCAAGAGTTAATGGCTCATTTAGTTCTTGGGAAGCGGACCGTCCCTCGGTGTCCTCCTATTCAGTGCAGGGCTATGATTTGTTCCAAGGTTGGGCTTTAAAAGTGAAAAGCCGGATTCTGTCCTTCTGCTGCAGGTTGCTTTTGCTGTTTGATTTATTTATTTCAGTGCTCTGACAAATGGATAAAATTTGGGGGGGGGGGGGGTAGCAAAAACTAGCAGCTGAGCCAGCCACGGTTTTACTGGCCACCCACCCAAACTGTCTCAATACAGCTGGTCAGGGCTGTACAGATGTATAGGGGGAGAGAAACCGAGCTTATTATGAACACTGTAAATGATGATTCAGAAAAATTCAGAAAAAGCAGCAACTCTTATGTGCGATATCACAAAAAATCAGTATAACCAAGAGCAGAGTCGCGCATACCGTTTAACATGACATACTAATCATAAGAATGTCAACAAACTATTGATGTAGTAAAAAATCCTTGTTCCAGGAAAAAAGCATTAAAAAGAAAAAAAAAAAGAAAAATATATAAAATATGTATATCTCCAATATTAATTACACAGTCTTATGTGATAGAGAAAAACAAGTGCAGGGCTTGAGGTAGTGAAAAGATGTCACACTCCTGAGTTCCCAATCTCAGTTCATGGAAATATTCCAAATATTCAATATGGTATCCACACCGCATGTGACCATCACCAGAGAGAAATGCCTGCTTACCGGATAGATTCGACCTATAAAGAGGTCAAAACGCCTGTGGCTGATTACCCTGCCATGGCCTTTAAGCTGTAGTTCCGCTCGGCACACCAGGATCCAGTAGTCACTCTCTCTTGTCCTCACTTGCGGGTATTCGCAGATATCCCACTCAGAAAAAAGGAGGATGCTTCACATAGCATAAGATCCAACGCTTTTTTATATAGAGTAATACATTTGTTTTAAAAAAAAAAAGAGGAGAACATCTCCATTTAAAAGAGTAATATACCGGCCAGTATTAGAATCGAAATGCCCACGCTTCCGGGACCTCATGTGTCGCGATGACGTCAGCACGTTGTCCGCCCGACTAGTTTCGGCACAGATTGACGTCGTCCTGGGGCACAGGTGCCCCAGAACGACGTCAATCTGCGACGAAACTAGTCGGGCAGACGACGTGCTGACATCACGACACACGAGGTTCCGGAAGCGTGGGCGTTTTTCTATTCTTTCTGGTGATGGTCACATGAACTGTGATTGGGAACTCAGGAGTGTGACATCTTTTCACTATCTCAAGCTCTGCACTTGTTTTTCTCTATCACATAAGACTGTGTAATATTGGAGTTATACATATTTTATATATTTTTATTCTTTTTTTTTTTTTTTTTTCTTTTTAATATTTTTTTCCTGGAACAAGGATTTTTTATTATATCAATAGTTTTTGATATTCTTATGATTAGTATGTCATGTTAAACGTTATGCACGACTCTGCTCTTGGTTAGAGCTTTACAGATGCCACAGGCCCAATGCTCTGCTTAACTGCTGTGGAATTTTTGATTCTGGGTATAGAGTTTGACAGGCAATACTGCACCGCAACTGCATGCAATGCAGGTGATTGTAGTGTGGTAGTGCGGCATTATGGGGTTAAATCTCCTGCTTACTGTCTGTTAAATGCCCCCTGAAAAGCAATCTGAATGCACATTGCTCTTCATAGGGCACAGAAGTCTAAAAGAGCAGTTCTACTATGTAAAATGCAGGAGGAGGAGTGAGTCCGGCTTTTACTACCAGAGTCCCCAGGAGACAGTGCATTAGTTGGCTTGCCTTCAGTTACCAAGAACTAAAAGAACTGTGGATGGATCACAGATTTGTAAGGCACCCTTCTTACCTACAAACACTGGTAATTACTTATCCATCTGGGTTGTTGCGAATGACACAGCCAGCAAAAGAATTGATTGTAATTTGTTCCATTTGATGTCTGGGGTTCACTAGATGGTGAGAACCTGGAGACTCTGTGCTCTGGGACCCTCTTTGGCTAAGCAGATATATGCCAATAAATTTGGGATATTTCTGTGCAAGTTCAATGCCTGTTCCTTTCTACATACGAGAATCAACATTTTACGTCCTCTAAGTCAGTGTTTCTCAACTCCAGTCCTCAAGGCGCACCAACAGGTCATGTTTTCAGGATTTCCCTCAGATGAAACGGCTGTGGTAATTACTAAGGCAGTGAAACTGATCAAATCACCTGTGCAAAATAGTGGAAATCCTGAAAACATGACCTGTTGGTGCGCCTTGAGGACTGGAGTTGAGAAACAATGCTCTAAGTGTCTACAGATTTATGGAAAAGGTTGAGCTACCTCCCTCCATGGTGGGAAGGGTGAATCTCTTACCAGCAGTCTGTGGTCACCTACAGCTAGTAAATACCTACTTGATGATTTCTCTTGTGTTTTATGACAGCCCACTTCAAGAGTGCTACAAGCCATGGAGCTATATCCCAAAAGGAATCATGCCGATCTTCTGGCGTGTGGTCTACTGGACATCACAGTTTCTCACTTGGTAAGTGTCACCAAAACTGTGAAGGGTGCCCCCTGCTGGTCATTGTTGACAATGCTTTTCATTTTCAGTATGATGTTGGGGACTTTTCACTTGCATGCAGGGGGGTCCCACTTTTTTATTCCTTAGCGCAGATACTCTAATATGTCCCACTTCAGAAAGCATGAAACACTCCCAATCATCTTTCTGCCTTTGTGATTACAAAGAATACACCCATCACACTCTTGTCTCTAGGCCCCACTCTCTAGAGGGGGGAAGGATCTCCCAGTAAAAACACAATAAGACACCCAACTGCAAAAAAACCTTGTTAGAGCTCAACAAACCATCCCACATTCTACTCATATAATGTATAAAGATTTATATAATTTGAGTAGAATGTGGGATGGGTTGAGCTCTAACCAAATTTTTGTTTTTTGTAGTTGGGTTTCATTGTGATTACAAACCTGGCATTTGAATCTGTCCTCTAAGCCAACAACCATTGAAACAAATAAGGATATATTTGTAAAAAAAAAAGAGTTTGCAGAGGGGCGGAATCTATTTATTAGACGGTTTGCTTTTTTCTCTACATTTTGAATGTTATGCCGTGTACACACAGTCAGACTTTTTGACAACAAAGGTCCGACGGTCTTTCCGACGAACTTTCAACGGAGTTACGACGGACTTTCTACACACGATCACACCAAAGTCCGACGGATTCGTACGTGATGACGTACGACCGGACTAAAATAAGGAAGTTGATAGCCAGTAGCCAATAGCTGCCCTAGCCTCGGTTTTGGTCCGTTGGACTAGCATACAGACGTGCAGATTTTTCGACCAGACTCGAGTCCGTCAGAAAGATTTGAAGCAGGTTCCAAATCTAAAGTCCGTCAGATTTTCGACCGAAAAAGTCCGCTGCAGGTCCGATGAAGCCCACACACTATCAGATTGTCCGCCGGACTCGGTCCGTCAGACCAGTCCGGTCGAAAAGTCCGCTCGTGTGTACGCGGCTTTATAGATTCATTCAAAATTGAGTGGTTCAGCAAAACACTGCATTATGGCCAGTAGATGTAACTGACAATCATAGCAAATAAGTATTTATTTCTTGACATCATCACTTTTATCTAGTGGCCATAATGCAGTATTTTCCTAAATCACTCTCTTCCATATTCGTAAAAAACATTCGACCTTTTGCCCCCATTCGCACAGAATTCATGGACATGCAGTTGCACAGGACGAAAAGGTCTGCAATTTTTTGAATTTTTTTTTTTTAGATACAACTCTTAAAGTATATATAAAAGCTGTTTTTATCTACAGTTGCCTTCATATATGCTTGCATACTGTGTGGAGTGTCCTGGACGTCCCAAAGCCTGAAAGATTTATTTATGAAAGTAGCCGCTTCCATTCAACTAGGCCCTTCTCCTGGTCAGTGAGGCTGCCCATTGTAGTAATGGATCAATACTGGAAGTAATGGATCAATATTGGAACGCTTGCAGGCCATGTTCTGCATCAAAAACACATGGAAAAGTAGTTTATGATTTCCAATGGTATAGTTCACACCAGTGCAGTCAGTCCCAGGGCTTTCCAATTCCAGAAAAAAAAGTAGAACATGCTGCATTTTTCCTGCACTGTACTGGAACGCAGTAAAATGCATCAGAAATGCATCGGACCCCTGTACAGTGAAAAAAAAAACAGAAGAAAAAAAGAATCTGGAATGCATCCAGAAACACAACAAAAACGCAACAAAAACACGCATGTAAAAATGCATCCGGAACATTTCTGGAGTGCGTTTTTGTGGTGTGAACCAACCCTAAAGTTAATAAAGACAAAATACCACATACACCTAATAGAGTTTTGCTTTTAATCTGCACTAACAGCAAATCAATATTTTTAATGTAATGATCGATGTTTGAAATGTGTGTTTTTTTTGTTTTGTTTTTTTGTTTTTGTTTGTTTCTTTTAAATAGGATTCTGCTGCCTTTCATGCAGTCCTACGCTCGCTCTGGTGGATTTTCTATTACAGGGAAGATTAAAACCGCTTTGATAGAAAATGCTATTTACTATGGTACATACCTGTTAATCTTTGGTGCCCTGTTAATATATGTCGCCGTGAGCCCTAAACTGCATCTTGAATGGTAAGTGTATTTTAATATAAGCTTTTTTTCATGTTTTCTAGTATTGACCTTGTTTCTACCTTCAGATTTGTGATATGTGGCCTGATCACTGGACAGCGGTGATAATGCTGGCCATGGTCCCGGGATGAGGGTGGAGACACTAAGGTGAATCTGGTAGCTGCAAAGCAGAACTAGGATACAGGAATGTCACGTACCTGGTTGGGGAGTATGGCAGAACTGTGCAACTTCACCTCCCTATCCAAAATTAAAAGGCAGCAGCTACAGTGTATCCGGAAAGTATTCACAGTGCTTCACTTGTTCCACATTTTGTTATTTTATTTTATTTATTTATTTCAGGTACTTATATAGCGCCGTCAATTTACGCAGCGCTTTACATATATATATATATATATATTATACATTCACATCAGTTCCTATACCCTCAAGGAGCTTACAATCTAAGGTCCCTAACTCACATTCATACCTATACTAGGGCCAATTTAGACTGGATCCAATTAACCTACCAACATGTCTTTGGAGTGTTATGTTACAGCCTTATTCCAGCCTTATTCCAAAATGGATTAAGTGCATTATTTTCCTCAAAATTCTACAAACAGTACCCCATAATGATAATGTGAAAGAAGTTTGTTGGAAATCTTTACAAGTTTATTAAAAATAAAAAATGAAAAAAAAATCCCATGTACATAAGTATTCACAGCCTTTGCTCAATACTTTGTTGAAGCACCTTTAGCACCAATTACAGCCTCAAGTCTTTTTGAGTATGAAGCTACAAGCTTGGCACTAGTGTTCCCATGTCATCCCTTTAATCCAGGACACATTAATTACACAGGTTCTGAGGCTGATTTAATGCAGATAAGGCACCAAGTGAGTTTAATTACCACCTTAATCAGCCACAGAACCTGTGTAATTAATGTGTGTCCTAGATTAAAGGGATGATGTGACAACCCTACTTGGCACACCTATTTTTGGGCAGTTTCTCCCATTCTTCTTTGCAGGACCTCTCAAGCTCTATCAGGTTGGATGGGGAGCGTCAGTGTACAGCCATTTTCAGATCTCTCCAAAGATGTTCAATTGAGTTCAAGTTTTGGCTCTGGCTGGGCCACTCAAGGACATTCACGGAGTTGTCCCGTAGCCACTCCTTTGTTATCTTGGCTGCGTGCTTAGGTTCGTTGTGTTGGAAGCTGAACCTTTACCACAGTCTGAGGTCCAGAGCGCTCTGGAGTAGGTTTCCATCAAGGATGACATTGCTGCATTCATCTTTCCCATGATCCTGACTAGTCTCCCAGTTCCTGCAGCTGAAAAACATCCCCACAGCATGATGCTGCCATCACCATGCTTTACTGTAGGGATGGTATTGGCCAGGTGATGAGCAGTGCCTGGTTTCCTCCAGACATAATGCTTGCCATTCAGGCCAGTGAGTTCAATCTTTGTTTCATCAGACCAGAAAATTTTGTTTCTCACGGGCTGAGAGTCCTTCAGGTGCCTTTTGGCAAACTCCAGGCAGGTTGTCATGTGCCTTTTACTGAGGAGTGGCTTCCATCTGGCCACTATACTATACAGGCCTGATTGGTGGAGTGCTGCATAGATGGTTGTTCTTCTGGAAGGTTCTCCTCTCTCCACAGAGAAACAAATGCTGGAGCTCTGGCAGAGTGACCACCAGGTTCTTGGTCACCTCCCTGACTAAGTCCCTTCTCCTCTGATCGGTCAGTTTGGCCGGGCGGCCTGCTCTAGGAAGAGTCCTGGTGGTTCCAAACTTCTTCCATTTATGGATGATGGAGGCCACTGTGCTCATTGGGACCTTCAATGCTACAGAAATGTTTCTGTATCCTTCCCCAGATCTGTGCCTTGATACAATCCTGTCTGAGGTCTACAGACAATTCCTTGGACTTCATGGCTTGGTTTGTGCTCTGACATGCACTGTTAACTGTGGGACCTTATTTAGACAGGTGTGTGCCTTTCCAAATCCTATCCAATTAACTGAATTTACCACAGGTGGACTCCAATCAAGTTGTAGAAATGTCTTAAGGATGATCAGTGGAAACAGGATGCACCTTGAGCTCAATTTTGAGTGTCATGGCAAAGGCTCTGAATACTTATGTACATGTTATTTTATTTTATTTTATTTTTTTCATTTTTTTTTTTTTAAATAATTTGCAAAGATTTCAAACAAACTTCTTTCACGTTGTCATTATGGGGTATTTTGAGGAAAAGAATAAATTTAATCCATTATGGAACAAGTCTGTAACATAACAAAATGTGAAAAAAGTGAAGCGTTGTGAATACTTTCCGGATGCTCTGTACATGTACTGTTCCTGTGGGATATTAAACATAAGCTTACTGGCTTATGAAGTCCAGCGCTGTCTTCCTCGCACCTGACGTCTTTGCAATGTTTCTTTGCTTCTGTGCCACCATTTTGGATTTGGGAGCCAACTGCCACTTCCTGATCACTCACAGCCAGCCCCATGCTGAAATTCCACTGCACATGTGCAAGATTGGCAGACTGTGGGGAGAAAGTTTGGAAGCCCCTGGGATGTATATGGTATTCCAGGAGGCTGAAGACAGCCAAGGACTTTGTAATAGTATCCTAGGCAAAGAATGAGAAAGTGGGAGTGAGCATGAGCAAAAAAATAGGTACTTGCTTTGCCAAAAAAAAAAAAAAAAAAAGGCTTGCGATTGTATAACAGGGAGGGGGAGGATTAGAATGATGCAGAGTGTTGTTTTTGAGTAAAGGTCCACTTTAAAGTAAATCCATGAGAAGAGAAAAATTTGCTCAGTGCCATTTCTAATTTGATATGAAAGGGTGCATAGTCTGGGGCTGTTAAACTGATCCTGGCCTTACTACCTAATATCAAATGATAGAATAGAGCCGGCTACTTGGTGTCATCCATAAAAGTGAATCGTTACTGGCTACATAATAGAGCTGCACGATTAACCGTTAAAATAGCAAAATCCCGATTCAACCCCCCCACGATCTTAATCCTGCATTTCCACAATTCAGGTAACAAGTGCAGAGCCGTTCTCTGCTCACAGCTGTCAAAAAAACAAAAGCAGCCAGCAAAGTTTATCACAGCATTGCTCAGCGCTGAGAGATAAAAAGAAATATTGTATCGTTTGGTTCTTTTAGAGATCAAAGATCTTCAGTCTACAAATGAGGTCATGTCTTAGAAGACATAGAGGTCGATTCACTAAGTGTTAAATAACGGCAAACAAAATGTGGTAAAATACTGCATGCGATAAATCGGTTGTGAAAGTTGAATTTACCGTTAAATACCGAATGCGGTATTTCTTCAATTTAGCAATAATTACCTCATTATTTATTACGGTAATTTACCGCATTGAGCTGGTTGCTAAGGAGCGGACCGGGATTTGTCCATAAACTGCGTGGGGGTTCGGGGGACCCCCACGTTGTTTTTTGACAATGCTGATTGCTAAGCAGCGGGTCGGGAAGCCGGCCGCCGTGTCCTTAACCACCGATGACTCATCAGCTGTCAACGGCTTCCCCGCTAACAGCTGATTGTAAAAAAAAAAAAAAAAAAAATTAAAGATGCCTTTTTCTGACATTTGTTGCTTTCAAGTTAAAATCTGTATTTTTTTGCTAGAAACTTACTTAGAACCCCCAAACATATATATATATATATATATATATATATATATATATATATATATATATATATATACACACACACACACACACACACACACACACACACACACACACACACACACACACACACAATAAATTTTTAGCAGAGACCCTAGAAAATAAAATGGCGGTCATTGCAATATTTTATGTCTCACTCTATTTGCGCAGCGGTCTTTCAAACGCAATTTTTTGAGAAAAAATACACTTCAATTAATTTTAAAATGAACGAAACCGTAAAGTTAGCACATTTTTTTTGTAAAATGTGAAAGATGATGTTGCGCCGAGAATCGTGATCTTTATTCTAAGTAAAAAAAAAAAAATTTGTGATTCTCATTTTATCCAGAGTCGTGCAGCTCTACTACATATTGGAGTACAGCAAATAACATGTTAATGCGTTTCATACTGCCTAACCAGCCACTTTTAAAATGCCTATAATATGAAATGTAAAAAGTCATACTATTATGCTTATTCTAGAGCAGTGAATCATTAAGTAAGGTGTCGAGGATGACACTGACCACTTCAGAGCTTGATTGCTGCTTTTTTTTTTTTCAATTTTACCTAGAGTTCTGCTTTAACACATTTATCAAAAAGTGAATGGATTACAATGGATATTTGTGAGAGCACGGTGGCATCGAGTGGCTATTGCAGTAAATGGATGAACTGTGGAAAGTAATGAAAATGTCAAAGGTTTTAGGACAACATTATAAGATTCCTTTATTCCCAGTTTTCTGTTTCACCTTAAGTCCTGGTTACTCATGCATTCCAGAACGATTAGATTTGCATGTCAAGTGAAAAAGCATTGCTTCTTATGAAGGCTGTTCACATAGATGTGGTGCGGTTCTGGTGTGGTTCAAAAAAGGGTCCTGTGCGAGTTTAGAGCAGAGCAGTGCAAATTTAAACTCTATTGCATGTGAGAATCGGATCTGGAGAGCAAAAATCGCGCCGAAACATCGCACTGCACTGGCACTCCAAATTGTACCGCATCAGTGTGAATCAGGGCTCAATCTGTGTAGCATGTTCCAGGGCTCAATCCTGTGTAGCATGTTCATACAAAAATTGGGTGGATGGCAATAAAATTAAACAAAAAAATTAACTAAACCCTCCCAACATTTTACAGCCAAGGAAGCTGCCATCTTAGTCTTTGATTTGCAGTCGGTATGGTGCTGTCCATGTGATCAGCTATGACAGTTCAGCTGAGAACTAACATAAGCAGTAACTGTGGCGGTTATCATTCAGGCCTTGAATGTAACTGTTTTGGAAAACATAAATTGGTGTGTTTAGTTCTACTATAAGGGATGACCACAGTTGTACTATCTTTAGAAAAAAATTATTTCTATTTTTCCTTGTTATCTTGAAGTTGTACTTTTATCACCCCATCCATTGTTGTTTGTAACAAATCCCACCTAAAATCCGAAGTTCTTTATTTTTTAAGGTACCAGCTGCAGACCATTGGGATAGCGGCAGCCAACACATGGGGTCTGTTCCTCTTAGTCTTGCTGATGGGGTATGGCCTGGTAGAACTCCCCCGATCACACTGGAATGGGGCCAAGAAGGGCTATCTGCTAATGAAGACTTATTTCAAAGCAGCCAAACTTATGACAGAGAAAGCTGACGCTGAGGAGAACCTGGAGGATGTCATGGAGGTCAGATCAATATGTTCTTCTGTATTTAGAATTTTCCTGGAAAATGCAAATTTTTGTTTGTTTATTACAGGTACTTCTATAGCGCCTTGAATTTAGGCAGTGCTTTACGTGTGTGTATGTGTGTATGTGTGTGGTGTGTGTGTGTGTGTGTGTGTGTGTGTGTGTGTGTGTGTGTGTGTATATGTATGTATATGTATGTGTGTGTGTATATATATATATATATATATATATATATATATATATATATATATATATATATATATATATATATATATATATATATAATGTGTGTGTAGATAGATAGATAGATCTATATAGATATGTATACATACAGGCACATCAGTCCCTGTCCTCAAGAAGCTTACAATCTAAGGTCTCTAACTCACATTTATACATTCACATAGTAAGGCTAATAGACAGGAGCCAGTTAACTTATCAGCATGTCTTTGGAGGGGGGAGGAAACTGGAGTACCCGGAGGAAACCCACACAGGCACAGGGAGAACATGCAAACACCATTCAGGTAGTGGCGTGGTTGGGATGTGAACCGACGACCTTAGTGCTGCTAGGCAGAAAATGCCAGTTAACAGATCCTTATGCCCCGTACACACGATCGTAAATTCGGCCAGCAAAAGACCGATGAGAGCTTTTGGTCGGAAAATGCGACTGTGTGTATGCTCCATTGGACTTTTGCTGGCGGAATTCCCGCCAGCAAAAGATTGAGAGCATGTTCTCAATTTTTCGGTCGGAAAAAGTTCCTATCGGAAAATGCGATTATCTGTACAAATTCCGACGCGCAAAATTCCTACGCATGCTCGGAAACAATTCGACGCATGCTCGGAAGCATTGAACTTCATTTTCTCAGCTCGTCGTAGTGTTGTATGTCACCGCGTTCTTGACGGTCGAAAGTTCAGAGAACTTTTGTGTGATCGTGTGTATGCAAGGCAAACTTGAGCGGAATTCCGTCGGAAAAACCATCCAAGTTTTTTCTGACGGAAAATCCGTTCGTGTGTACGCGGCATTACTCTTAACCCTGAAGGTCCACTAGCAGAAGATCAATGCTTAGAGTTGGGCCATAAAGGAAAACTTCACTTTTCATTAGGCAGCAGAACACAGCAGCTATAGCTGCTGGCAGTAATCTCATGTAAAAAGCCAACAGGATGGATCGACTTTTGTACAACTTATCTGCCCATACATGGAATGAATCTCGGCCAGTCTCTGTTGAACTGTCTGAAATTTGATCCATGTATTGCTGGCTTTAGGTTGTCCTTTTTATGTTCCCCTCCCCCTATGGTGCGGCCCCCTGTATAAAATGTAAAATGCAGTGCCAATCCTGAGATGGTCACTGTGCGTCTGTGATCGAACAACAAGGTCCTGGTTTATTCTTATGGGTGAACTCAGGATGTACTCTGGTAATTATTGACCCATGGGATGTCCACTATGGAGAAAGTGGGGATCCATAAAGAAGACCTTAACTTTAATAAAACCTTGAGGAAAGATATATGGAAGTTGCCATTGCTGACTTTTATTAAAGGTTTCTTAACTTTTTATTATGAGTCACTAACCCAGAACATGCATGCAGCCAATGGAATATGAAAAATTGAAGCTCCATACTACATTCTTGTTACAGGTCTGTAAATATCTATGTAGTAAACATGTTTGGGATGGCAGCCTTGTAAGGTGCACCTTTTTTGATGTTACACTTCAGTCGCAAAGGTTGATAAACCTTGAGATGTATACAGTGAGCCCAGCTTACACTTTTAGGTGCCCACATTTAACCACTTGCCGACCGCCGCACGACTATATACGTCGACAGAGCGGCACGGGCAGGCAAAAGGACTTACAGGTACGTCCTTGCCTGCCCGCGGGTGGGGGGTCCGATCGGACCCCCCCTCGGTGCCTGCGGCGGTCGGCAAATCTCCCCCGGCGATCGGTGGTGAGGGGGAGGCCATCCATTCGTGGCCCCCCCCCTCGCGATCGCTCCCAGCCAATGGGATCATTTCCCTGCCTCTGTATTGTACACAGAGGCAGAGGAAATGATGTCATCTCTCCTCGGCTCGGTATTTTCCGTTCCGGGCCGAGGAGAGAAGACTGCAATGTGAGTGCACAACACACACACACACAGTAGAACATGCCAGGCACACAAAACCCCCCGATCGCCCCCCGATCCCCCCCCAATCACCCCCCCCTGTCACAAACTGACACCAAGCAGGTTTTTTTTTTTTTTTTTTCTGATTACTGTATTGGTGTCAGTTTGTGACAGTTACAGTGTTAGGGCAGTGAGTGTTAGGCCCCCTTTAGGTCTAGGATACCCCCCTAACCCCCCCTAATAAAGTTTTAACCCCTTGATCACCCCCCCGTCACCAGTGTCGCTAAGCGATCATTTTTCTGATCGCTGTATTAGTGTCGCTGGTGACGCTAGTTAGTGAGGTAAATATTTAGGTTCGCCGTCAGCGTTTTATAGCGTCAGGGACCCCCATATACTATCTAATAAATGTTTTAACCCCTTGATTGCCCCCTAGTTAACCCTTTCACCACTGATCACTGTATAACCGTTACGGGTGACGCTGGTTAGTTTGTTTATTTTTTATAGTGTCAGGGCACCCGCCGTTTATTACCGAATAAAGATTTAGCCCCCTGATCGCCCGGCGGTGATATGCGTCGCCCCAGGCAGCGTCAGATTAGCGCCAGTACTGCTAACACCCACGCACGCAGCATACGCCTCCCTTAGTGGTATAGTATCTGATCGGATCAATATCTGATCCAATCAGATCTATACTAGCGTCCCCAGCAGTTTAGGGTTCCCAAAAACACAGTGTTAGCGGGATCAGCCCAGATACCTGCTAGCACCTGCGTTTTGCCCCTCCGCCTGGCTCGGCCCAGCCCACCCAAGTGCAGTATCGATCGATCACTGTCACTTACAAAACACTAAACGCATAACTGCAGCGTTCGCAGAGTCAGGCCTGATCCCTGCGATCGCTAACAGTTTTTTTGGTAGCGTTTTGGTGAACTGGCAAGCACCAGCCCCAGGCAGCGTCAGGTTAGCGCCAGTACCGCTAACACCCACGCACGCACCGTACACCTCCCTTAGTGGTATAGTATCTGAACGCATCAATATCTGATCCGATCAGATCTATACTGGCATCCCCAGCAGTTTAGGGTTCCCAAAAACGCAGTGTTAGTGGGATCAGCCCAGATACCTGCTAGCACCTGCGTTTTGCCCCTCCGCCCGGCCCAGCCCAGCCCACCCAAGTGCAGTATCGATCGATCACTGTCACTTACAAAACATTAAACGCATAACTGCAGCGTTCGCAGAGTCAGGCCTGATCCCTGCGATCGTTAACAGTTTTTTTGGTAGCGTTTTGGTGAACTGGCAAGCACCAGCGGCCTAGTACACCCCGTCGTAGTCAAACCAGCGCTGCAGTAACACTTGGTGACGTGGCGAGTCCCATAAGTGCAGTTCAAGCTGGTGAGGTGGCAAGCACAAATAGTGTCCCGCTGCCACCAAGAAGACAAACACAGGCCCGTCGTGCCCATAATGCCCTTCCTGCTGCATTCGCCAATCCTAATTGGGAACCCACCACTTCTGCAGCGCCCGTACTTCCCCCATTCACATCCCCAACCAAATGCAGTCGGCTGCATGAGAGGCATTTTCTTTATGTCCTCCCGAGTACCCCTACCCAGCGAACCCCCCAAAAAAGATGTTGTGTCTGCAGCAAGCGCGGATATATGCGTGACACCCGCTATTATTGTCCCTCCTGTCCTGACAATCCTGGTCTTTGCATTGGTGAATGTTTTGAACGCTACCATTCACTAGCTGAGTATTAGCGTAGGGTACAGCATTGCACAGACTAGGACACACTTTCACAGGGTCTCCCAAGATGCCATCGCATTTTGAGAGACCCGAACCTGGAACCGGTTACAGTTATAAAAGTTACAGTTACAAAAAAAGTGTAAAAAAAAAAAAAAAAAAAAAAACACAAACAAAAATATAAAATAAAAAATAATAGTTGTCTTTTTATTGTTCTCTCTCTATTCTCTCTCTCTCTATTCTCTCTATTGTTCTGCTCTTTTTTACTGTATTCTATTCTGCAATGTTTTATTGTTGTTATGTTTTATCATGTTTGCAATTTTTTATACTTTATACTTTACCGTTTCAGGTATGCAATTTTTTATACTTTACCGTTTACTGTGCTTTTTTGTTAACCATTTTTTTGTCTTCAGGTACAGCATTCACGACTTTGAGTGGTTATACCAGAATGATGCTTGCAGGTTTAGGTATCATCTTGGTATCATTCTTTTCAGCCAGCGGTCGGCTTTCATGTAAAAGCACTCCTAGTGGCTAATTAGCCTCTAGACTGCTTTTACAAGCAGTGGGAGAGAATGCCCCCCCCCATCGTCTTCCGTGTTTTTCTCTGGCTCTCCTGTCTCAACGGGGAACCTGAGAATGCAGCCGGTGATTCAGCCAGCTGACCATAGAGCTGATCAGAGACCAGAGTGGCTCCAAACATCTCTATGGCCTAAGAAACCGGAAGCTACGAGCATTTTATGACTTAGATTTCGCCGGATGTAAATAGCGCCATTGGGAAATTGGGGAAGCATTTTATCACACCGATCTTGGTGTGGTCAGATGCTTTGAGGGCAGAGGAGAAATCTAGGGTCTAATAGACCCCAATTTTTTCAAAAAGAGTACCTGTCACTACCTATTGCTATCATAGGGGATATTTACATTCCCTGAGATAACAGTAAAAATGATTAAAAAAAAAAAAAAATGAAAGGAACAGTTTTAAAATAAGATAAAAAAGCAAAAAAATAATAAAGAAAAAAAAAAAAAAAAAAAAAAGCACCCCTGTCCCCCCTGCTCTCGCGTTAAGGCGAACGCAAGCGTCGGTCTGGCGTCAAATGTAAACAGCAATTGCACCATGCATGTGAGGTATCACCGCGACGGTCAGATCGAGGGCAGTAATTTTAGCAGTAGACCTCCTCTGTAAATCTAAAGTGGTAACCTGTAAAGGCTTTTAAAGGCTTTTAAAAATGTATTTATTTTGTTGCCACTGCACGTTTGTGCGCAATTGTAAAGCATGTCATGTTTGGTATCCATGTACTCGGCCTAAGATCATCTTTTTTATTTCATCAAACATTTGGGCAATATAGTGTGTTTTAGTGCATTAAAATGTAAAAAAGTGTGTTTTTTCCCCAAAAAATGCGTTTGAAAAATCGCTGCGCAAATACTGTGTGAAAAAAAAAAAATTAAACACCCACCATTTTAATCTGTAGGGCATTTGCTTTAAAAAAATATATAATGTGTGGGGGTTCAAAGTAATTTTCTTGCAAAAAAAAATAATTTTTTCATGTAATCAAAAAGTGTCAGAAAGGGCTTTGTCTTCAAGTGGTTAGAAGAGTGGGTGATGTGTGACATAAGCTTCTAAATGTTGTGCATAAAATGCCAGGACAGTTCAAACCCCCCCCAAATGACCCCATTTTGGAAAGTAGACACCCCAAGCTATTTGCTGAGAGGCATGTCGAGTCCATGGAATATTTTATATTGTGACACAAGTTGCGGGAAAGAGACAAATTTTTTTTTTTTTTTTTTTTTTGCACAAAGTTGTCACTAAATTATATATTGCTCAAACATGCCATGGGAATATGTGAAATTACACCCCAAAATACATTCTGTTGCTTCTCCTGAGTACGGGGATACCACATGTGTGAGACTTTTTGGGAGCCTAGCCGCGTATGGGACCCCGAAAACCAAGCACCGCCTTCAGGCTTTCTAAGGGCGTAAATTTTTGATTTCACTCTTCACTGCCTATCACAGTTTCGGAGGCCATGGAATGCCCAGGTGGCACAAACCCCCCCCAAATGACCCCATTTTGGAAAGTAGACACCCAAAGCTATTTGCTGAGCGGTATAGTGAGTATTTTGCAGACCTCACTTTTTGTCACAAAGTTTTGAAAATTAAAAAAAGAAAAAAAAAATTTTTTTTTTTGTCTTTCTTCATTTTCAAAAACAAATGAGAGCTGCAAAATACTCACCATGCCTCTCAGCAAATTACTTGGGGTGTCTACTTTCCAAAATGGGGTCATTTGGGGGGGGGTTTGTGCCACCTGGGCATTCCATGACCTCCGAAACTGTGATAGGCAGTGAAGAGTGAAATCAAAAATGTACACCCTTAGAAATCCTGAAGGCGGTGATTGGTTTTCGGGGTCCCGTACGCGGCTAGGCTCCTAAAAAGTCCCACACATGTGGTATCCCCGTACTCAAGAGAAGCAGCAGAATGTATTTTGGGGTGCAATTCCACATATGCCCATGACCTGTGTGAGCAATATATCATTTAGTGACAACTTTGTGCAAAAAAAAAAAAAAAAAAATAATAAATTGTCACTTTCCCGCAACTTGTGTCAAAATATAAAATATTCCATGGACTCAACATGCCTCTCAGCAAATAGCTTGGGGTGTCTACTTTCCAAAATGGGGTCATTTGGGGGGGGTTTGTGCCATCTGGGCATTTTATGGCCTTCAAAACTGTGATAGGTAGTGAGGAGTAAAATCAAAAATGTACGCCCTTAGAAATCCTGAAGGCAGTGATTGGTTTTCGGGGCCCCGTATGCGGCTAGGCTCCCAAAAAGTCCCACACATGTGGTATCCCCATACTCAGGAGAAGCAGCTAAATGTATTTTGGGGTGCAATTCCACATATGCCCATGGCCTGTGTGAGCAATATATCATTTAGTGACAACTTTTTGTAATTTTTTTTTTTTTTTTTTGTCATTATTCAATCACTTGGGACAAAAAAAATGAGTATTCAATGGGCTCAACATGCCTCTCAGCAATTTCCTTGGGGTGTCTACTTTCCAAAATGGGGTCATTTGTGGGGGTTTTGTACTGCCCTGCCATTTTAGCACCTCAAGAAACGACATAGGCAGTCATAAATTAAAGGCTGTGTAAATTCCAGAAAATGTACCCTAGATTGTAGGCGCTATAACTTTTGCGCAAACCAATAAATATACACTTATTGACATTTTTTTTACCAAAGACATGTGGCCAAATACATTTTGGCCTAAATGTATGACTAAAATTGAGTTTATTGGATTTTTTTTAGAACAAAAAGTAGAAAATATCATTTTTTTTCAAAATTTTCGGTCTTTTTCCGTGTATAGCGCAAAAAATAAAAACGGCAGAGGTGATCAAATACCATCAAAAGAAAGCTCTATTTGTGGGAAGAAAAGGACGCAAATTTCGTTTGGTTACAGCATTGCATGACCGCGCAATTAGCAGTTAAAGCGACGCAGTGCCAAATTGTAAAAAGTGCTCTGGTCAGGAAGGGGGTAAATCCTTCCGGGGCTGAAGTGGTTAAATCAACCCCGTGGGGTTAAAAAAAAATTCCAATGAAAGGTCCCTGCAATAGAAGAGCTTTCATTACTGTCCTCTCTGGTGGCGTATATCTGCAGCTTTCACAAGCATCCTTTTGGCTTCAGCATATATTACTGATTTTTTAAATGTTTTTTTCGGGTTGAACGAAAGAAAATTGTCAGTTTCGGTCAGTGATGCTGTACTAACGATCCAACGTTGGTACAGCGATCTCCCCCGCTGAGCTTTTGTGTTCTGACAGGGGGGGCAAACCCCCCCCCCCCAGTGCCAGAACTCTCCAATCAGCACTCAGCCAATGGCTGTTGGGTTTTCCACACCTGAATGGCTGGCTTCTGTCAGCTGTCAGACCGGCTAGCATACACATGGGCCAAATGTTGTACGTTTTTTTTTTCTTTTTTTTTTTTTTTAACCAGATGATGTCTCCCAACATTTGACTTTTGTGTATGGGGCTTTAGTCCTGTAGTCATGTATGGGTTGAAGGGAACCACAGCAGGGGACAAAGCCAACATTTTTTGAAGTGTTAAATACAAAGGAGTCTTACAGAGACAGCAATACTGAAACAGAGGGTAAGTAGGAAAGTACACTTTAAGGCATTAGGACAGATGTATGTCAAACTGGAGGCTGTGCCCAAAAAGGTGCCTCCAAGGCTTTGTACTATCAGGAGATGGATTGGGAACGGTAAAAGAAGGGGAGGATCAGAGAAGACAGGATCAAACAGCCTTTTTACACAATGCAGAGGATTAACACATTCGCTTGCACAGTGAGTATAACAATCATGCTTTTATTGCATATACAGACTGATTTGTACTATTGTGGGTTTAGTAACACTGTAAGCCTTCTGGTTGCCAAGGCACAAAGTATACCCAATGATGGAATGACACCACCTGCCTGGAATTTGTATGTTCTCACTGTGCCTGTGTGGGTTTCCTCCCACACTCCAAAGACATGCTGGTAAAGTAATTGGGTCCTGACTAAATTAGCCCTAGTATATGTACAGTACCTTGAAAAAGTATTCACACCCCTTGAATTTTTCCACATTTTGTCATGTTACAACAAAAAACGTAAATGTATTTTATTGGGATTTTATGTGATAGACCAACACAAAGTGGCACATAATTGTGAAGTGGAAGGAAAATGATAAATGGTTTTACAAATTTTTATAAAAAAATATGTGAAAAGTGTGGGGTACATTTGTAATCAGCCCCCCTGAGTCAATACTTTCTAGAACCACCTTTCACTGCAATTACAGCTGTAAGTCTTTTTGGGGATGTCTCTACCAGCTTTGCACATCTAGAGAGTGACATTTTTGCCCATTCTTCTTTGCAAAATAGCTCAATCTCTCTCAGATTGGATGGAGAGTGTCTGTGAACAGCAATTTTCAAGTCTTGCCACAGATTCTCAATTGGATTTAGGTCTGGACTTTGACTGGGCCATTCTAACACATGAATATGCTTTGATCTAAACCATTCCATTGTAGCTCTGGCTGTATGTTTAGGGTCGTTGTCCTGATGGAAGGTGAACCTCCGCCCCAGTCTCAAGTCTTTTGCAGACTCCAACAGGTTTTCTTCTAAGATTGCCCTGTATTTGGCTCCATACATCTTCTCATTAACTCTGACCAACTTCCCTGTTCCTGCTGAAGAAAAGCATCCCCACAACATGATGCTGCCACCACCATGTTTCACAGTGATGGTGTGTTCAGGGTTATGTGCAGTGTTAGTTTTCTGCCACACATAGCGTTTTGCTTTTAGGCCAAAAAGTTTAATTTTGGTCTCGTCTGACCAGAGCACCTTCTTCCACATGTTTTCTGTGTCCCCCACATGGCTTCTCGCAAACTAAAAACGGGACTTCTTATGGCTCTTTTTTTCAACAATGGCTTTCTTCTTGCCACTCTTTCATAAAGGCCAGATTTGTGGAGTGCACGACTAATAGTTGTCCTGTGGACAGATTCTCCCACCTGAGTTGTGGATCTCTGCAGCTCCTCCAGAGTTACCATGGGTCACTTGGCTGCTTCTCTGATTAATGCTCTCCTTGCCGGGCATGTCGGTTTAGGTGGATAGCCATGTCTTGGTAGGTTTGCAGTTGTGCCATACTCTTTCCATTTTCAGATGATGGATTGTACAGTGCTCCGTGACATGTTCAAAGCTTGGGATATTTTTTTATAACCTAACCCTGCTTTAACCACTTCCCGCCCAAGGTACGTCATATGACATCCTGGACTTTGAGTGGGGATGTCTGAATGATGCAATTCCCTGCACCATAAGAACAATCGTAATGGCAGTTCAGCCGCTTGATCGTACTTACAAGTGGTGGGAGGGGACATCTGGTGCTAATACTGGCTTGCCCATGCGATCGGCGAGTCGGAGAAGGAATCCACCGGCGCTGGAAGTTGAGCATAGAAAATTTCAAGGGACAGATGGTCCCTGGCAATCTCTATGACGTCGTGTCCGGCCCGGCGGAAGTAAACATTGCCAGGGACTCGGCTGGAAATCGTTCATTTTTTCTTTTGATCCCGGTGTTTCCTTCCTGGAGGAGAGATGTGGGGTCTTATAGACCCCACATCTCTCCATAAAGAGGATCTGCCACGCACTATTCCTATTACAAGGGATGTTTACATCCCTTGTAATAGGAATAAAAGTGATAAAAAAAATTTTTTAAAGAGAAAGTGTAAAAATAAAAAAAAATTAAAATAAAAAAATTAAAAATGGTTTGTTTAAAGCGCCCCCGTCCCCACATGCTCGCACAGAGAAGCAAACGCATACATACATTGCACCCACATATGTAAGCGGCGTTTAAACCACACATGTGAGGTATCGCCACGGACATTAGAGCGGGAGTAACCATTCTAGTCCAAGTCCTCTGTAACTCTAAACCGGTAACCTGTAAAACATTTGAAAGTGTTGCCTATAGAGATTAAGTACCAAAGTTTGGCGCCATTCCACGAGTGTGCACAATTTTAAAGCGTGACATGTTTGGTATCTATTTACTCGGCGTAACATCATCTTAAACATTATACAAAAAATTGGGCTAACTACTTTTTTTTATATTTTTTTTTTTTTTTTCATGAAACAGTTTTTTTCTTTTCTCAAAAAAACACGTTTGAAAAATTGCTGCGCAAATACCGTGTAACGTAAAAAGTTGCAACGGCCACCATTTTATTCTCTAGGGTCACTGCTAAAAAAATATACATAATGTTTGGGGGGTTCTGAATAATTTTTCTAGAAAAAAAAAAATTATGATTTTTACATATAGGAGGGAAGTGCCAGAATTGGCCAGAATGGGAAGTGTTTTAAACTTCTCCAACTTTATCTCTGACCTGTCTGGTGTGTTCCTTGGCCTTCATGATGCTGTTTGTTCACTAAGGTTCTCTAGCAAACCTCTGAGGGCTTCACAGTACAGCTGTATTTATATTGAGATTACATCACACACAGGTGGACTCTATTTACTAATTAGGTGACTTCTGAAGGAAATTGGTTCCACTAGATTTTAGTTAGGGGTATCAGAGTAAAGGGGGCTGAAAACAAATGCACGCCACACTTTTCACATATTTATTTGTAAAAAAAAAATGGAAATCCATTTATCATTTTCCTTCCACTTCACAATTATGTGCCAGTTTGTGTTGGTCCATCACATAAAATCCCAGTAAAATACGTTTATATTTTTGGTTGTAACATGACAAAATGTGGAAATTATCAAGGGGTATGAATACTTTCTTAAAGCACTGTATGTGAGTTAGGGACCTTAGATTGTAAACTCCTTGAGGGCAGGGACTGGTGTTGATGTGCAATATATATGTAAAGTGCTGCTTAAATTGATGGCGCTATAGAAGTACCTGAAATAAATATAAAATATGTTGTGGTTTCTCTACAGGAAGTCCGTAAAGTGAATGAATGCATCAAATACAATCATCCCCTGCGCAAGTGTGTTGACACAATCCTAAGGAAGGTAAATGAATAATCATTGATTCCGATTTCATTAGATCTGATCAGGTGTGCCATGTTATCAATATATGGTAAACGAGTCAAATCCCATCATAGACTATACAGAACAGCACAGTCCTGCTTGCTTATTTAGAGACACTGAATTGTAGCTTCTAGTCCCCGGTGCCACTGTCATTGTGGGGACTAATCCTAGGATGGCTGGAATTATATATGTGATTTCTTTCTTAGTGTCCCACCGAGTACCAGGAGAAAATGGGAAGGAATATGGATGATTATGAGGACTTTGAAGAAAAGAATATTACCTATCCCAGTGAGAAAACCCTAGTAAAACTTCACAAACAGGTAACTCCGACTAATGGGCCTCAGTGGGAAAGGGGGAAGATAGGATTTTATTAAAGTGTTTGTATAGCCCAAACCTTTCTTTTTTTTTTTTTTTTTTTTTTTTTTTTTTTTTTCCTTTTTTAGGTTTTTATTATTCCCCACTGGGAAGATTCACCTTTTTTTTATCCTGTTTGCCAGTGAGAAACCGAGGGGAAATCCTAAGCCCCCATTCACATTGAGTGTTTTTCCCCATGCTTGAATACATTCAACATGCACAATCCTATTCTTCCATAATGTCCCTGTTCGCACTTTTGGGCTCAATCACCTTACACTCAAGTACATCAGTTTATTTATTTATTTTATTTTTTTTAAACGTATTCAGGCGTTTTCGGTCCCTTGTAAATGTGGGATAAATGTGTTTTTAGTACGCATTTTTAAAGGGTAACTCCACTTTTGTGGGGAAAAAAAAATAGCAAATAAAAAATAATATAGCATATACAAATGAAACACAAGTCATATTATAATTGAAAGTAAATGGCCTTCCCTTTTTCAGTCTGCAGCTGCTGTAATTTTCTGAAAATGCGATGCAATATGGCTACCTGGAGGAGTTCTGTACACAGAATGTGTACAGACCACCCCAGAAACATAATATCCTGCTTGTAGGGCTGGGGAAAAAAATCGATTTTAAATCATGAATCGAGTTGAGAGGTCAAATCGATTAAAAATTTAAGCAAATCGATTTTTTTTTTTTAGATTTTTTTTTTTTTTCACCGTGCTGGTCCTGAAGAGCTGCAGGCAGGAGCTTCTAGGCGAGGCCGAAGCCGCGGCCTCGCCTTAAAACTCCTGCCCGCAACTCCCCAGTACCGGCACTGACACCGCGCAGGTCCTGAGGAGATGCGGGCAGGAGTTTTTAGGCGAGGCCGCAGCTTCGGACGTGGACTAGGCCGAAGCCTCGCCTAAAAATTCCTGCCCGCAGCTCTTCAGGACCGGCGCGGTGTCCAAAAAAAAAAAAAAAACTCGGTTCGAATCGTGAATCGAGTTTTTTTTTTTTTAAGAAAATCTGATTTTTTTTTTTTTTTTTTTTTTTTGGAAAATCTCCCAGCCCTACCTGCTTGTGTGATTGGCTCACCAATTTTACCAGAAGTCTGCCCCAGTGTAAAAGCAGCCTTAACGAGACACATGTTCCAGTGTCTGAGATGGGCATTCCTGCATTTTACACAGATTATATCTCACTTCCTGTAGCCTCTGTGGGATAGGTAGTGATGGCAAATTGCCCCAACCAGACAGGCAGGGAGATTTTTTCCCCTCTCTACTCTATCCAAAATGTTAAAAAAGAAAGTTTGCTTATACACACATTTGAATTCAGTGGAGAAATAACAGCCTAGCTTACCTTGATGATGATGATATTGTTGTCTCCGCTTACATCTCTTGTCTTGATTTCTTGAAGGCGATCTACGCAGTCCAGAGACATCACCGGACTCAGGTTCAGTGGCGCATTATTCTGGAACAAGCTTTTCACTTGGAGGATGTTGCTAAAAATGAGACAAGTGCTGCCAGACAGTTTGTACACACCTTCCCCCAACAGGAACCAGAAAGTTGGATCACACGAAGATTCTACACTCCTTCTATTGGTATGAGCAGAATACATGTCATACACTGCACTGTATGATGCCCCACACTGGTAGAGGAACAATTGATGGCTTTATTTGACAGTCGTGTTTAAATGTATTAAAGTATAACTAAAGGCAAAAAGGAGTGTTTTTAGTTTTGGATGGAGTGGAGAGGGATTAGAACACCTGTCAGTTTTTATTGCTGTCTGTGCCCCTGTTGGGGAGATTCACCCTCTCTATTTGTCATATTTTCCATTATCACTGCAAGTAAAAGAAAATCCCAAATTTTTGGTTGTCCCCAGAAAAGTAATAAAGGGGAAATCTTCTACTGGGGACACTAGTTCTGGTGACTTAGGGGTAGGGCTGGGAGATTTTCTGAAAAAAAAAAAAAATCTGAGATTTTCTTTAAAAAAAATTTGATTCATGATTCGAATCGAGTTTTTTTTTTTTTTTCTGAGGAGTTGCGGCAGGAATTTTTAGGCGAGGCCGCGGCTTCGGCCTAGTCCGCAGCGTCCGGCCTCGCGGACTAGGCCGAAGCTGCGGCCTCGCCTAAAAACTCCTGCCCGCAGCTCCTCAGGACCGGCGCAGTGAAAAATTTAAAAAAATCGTTTCGCTTACATTTCGAATCGATTTGACCTCTCAACTCAGTTCAATATTTAGATCAAGTTTTTCCCCAGCCCTACTTAGGGGTCCCAGAGGAACTCCCTAACCACTTGCCGACCAGTCGGCGTCATTATACTGCAGCAGGTCGGCATGATCCCGCGAGCTGTCGTAGATATACATCGGTGCCTTTTTAAGCTGGATAGCAGGCGCGCGCCCACTGCACAGCGGGGGTGCCAATGCTCACGACCGGCGGTCGCGATGACCACCGCCCACGAGCGATCGCGGGCACAAGATGCAGAACAGGGACGTGGGTGTGTGTGTGTAAACACGCACATCCCAGTTCTGTGAGGAGAGGAGAGACAGAGTTCCTACGAGCTGGGAACCACGATCTGTCATCTCCTATAGTCCCTCCCATCCCCCGCAGTTAGAACACACACATAGGGAACACATTTAACCCCCTGATCGCCTCCTAGTGTTAACCCCTTCCCTGCCAGTGACATTTATACAGTAATTTGTTTATTTTTATTGCACTGATCGCTGTATAATTGTCAATCGACTCAAAAGTGTCCGATGTGTCCGCCATAATGCCGCAGTCTCGATAAAAATCGCAGATCACCGCCATTACTAGTAAAAAAATGTAAATGCCATAAATCTATCCTCTATTTTGTAGACGTTATACCTTTTGCGCAAACCAATCAATATACGCTTTTGCGAGTGGTTAATTTGCAGAGATTTCCCCTCACTTCCTGTTTGGCTGTGGAACAAAGTGAAGGGAAATCTCTGCAATTGGACACAGATGGCAAAAAAAAACAAAAAAAAAAAAAAAAAAAAACAGCGGTTCTGACAGTGGTTATAACACTCCCTTGCTTTTGCCATAATGGGGGAAAAAAAGTTTTGCCTATAGTTTTACTTTAACAATAGTGTACAGGACTTTTAATGATGCCTTTTTTTTAAAGCGGAACTTCAGTCATTTTTTTCATCTTTCCAACTATTAAATCTTCTGTCCTTGTTGTTTTAACTGTGGATAGTAAAAGGTTTTTTCTCTGCCAGTAAATACCTTATACAGCCCACTTCCTGTTTCTTGTCTGGTAAAAAGGCTTATGACATCATGCCTCTCGGTCTCTCTGTCTCTGTCTCTCTCTTCCCTCCAACCACATTGCATATTATTTTATATATATACTGTCATTCTGTACTTTCCAAATATGCTACAGAAATCTCCCTCCACTGAGTCTGGCTGCAGCCATTTTAACTGTGGGCAGCTGAAGCTGCTGCCTGTTCACTTCCTCGAGAGAGAGAGAGAGAGAGAGAGAGAGAGAGAGAGAGAGATTGTTCTGCAAGTCTTGGTTCACACTGGTGCTGCTTTTGAAATCACACTGCTTCAGCGTGATTTCAAAGCTGCAGATCAGTGCGATTTGCCTTTCCGATTTCATTGCGGCTTGCGACTTCATTTAACAGAATTCAATGCCAGTCCCAATAAAAACCAAAAAAAGTAGTGCAGAAAACATTTTCAAAGTTGCTGCGACTTTGAACAGTCCCATTGCGGCAGTGGGGTGCGACTTGCTAAATCGCACCAGTGTGAACCAGGGCTAAGTGTAAAACAACTTTGGTAGTTGGCTAGTATGAAAGCCTTCACAATATTAAAGCGGATCTTCACTGCATCTGAGCCCCACAAATTTGTATTATTTAAAGCAAACTCCCCCCAGCCATCCACGTCTCCATACTATTTTGTTCAGAAATCACTTTGATAAACACCCCCCTAGCATTTTTGGCCGTGGCCATCTTGAGTAAGGGCAAATGATTCATGTAGCATTTACTTCCTGGAATCCATCTGCCCTTAGCTCAAGCATGCACACAGTAGAGTGTGTTTAGCTGAGAAAACCATTCCTCCTAAAGTCTCCTGGGATGTATGACATAATTTGCCTAGGCAAGAAACCAGCAAGTAACTTTAGAAATGTAAAAAAAAAAAAAAAAAAAGTTCAGCCCCGGAAGATTTACCCCCCAAATGACGAAACCACTTTTTTGAGATACGGCACTGCGTCTCTTTAACTGACAATTGCACGATCGTGCGACGTTGTACCCAAACAAAATTGATGTCCTTTTTTCCCCACAAATAGAGCTTTCTTTTGGTGGTATTTGATCACCTCTGCGGTTTTTATTTTTTGCAATTTAAGCAAAAAAAGACAGACAATTTTGAAAAAAAAGCAATATTTTTTACTTTTTGCTATAGTAAATATCACAAAAAATTGTTAATTTCTTCATCAGTTTAGGTTGATATGTATTTTTCCACATATTTTTGGTAAAAAAAAAAAAAAATCGCAATAACCGTGTATTGATTGGTTTGCGCAAAAGTTATAGCGTCTACAAAATAGGATAGATTTATGGCATTTTTTATTATTATTCTATTTTTTTTTTTTTTTACCAGTAATAGTGGTGATCAGTGATTTTTAGGACTGCGACATTGCGGTGGACAGATCGGATTCATACTCGCCCACTATAGCGGTTAAAGGGACCAACGTACAGCTACGGCGATTCGTGGGATCGAGCTGACCTGCTGCAGTATAATAACGGCGGCTGGTCAGCAAGCGGTTAAAATAACTATATATGTTATATTTTCCTATCTATGTACTAGTGCTTGCAGCAGGAGGATTAAAAATAATCAATGTTGATTGAGAGAGTGAAGTTCCACTTTTAAGATCGAAGGTTCTAATTTTTAAAATTAAAGATTGTTCAGCCAACTATTGTAAACTCGGCACTCTTGCATCCTAGACCTACAAAACCAATAAAGATAGAAGTGGTATGTGTTTAGGCTTTTACACAAAGACTGTGTTGGATCATTAGACTGTAAGTTTCTTGGCTGATTTTGAAGGGTTCTCTAGCGCCAGGAAAAAGTCCAAATAAAATGTGATCTTGCCTCCTCTCTTGTTTTGCACAGAGTGGTACTGGGAGTGTCTGCTGCGGCCCTGGTGTTCTCGGATCCTGGCCGTCGTCCTGGCTCTGTTCTCCGCTGTGGTTGTGTGGTCAGAATGCACATTCTTCAGCACCCACCCCGTCCTCTCTCTTTTTGCTGTGTTTATTCAACAGGCCGAGAGAACTTATAACTATATTTACATAGAGGTAAGTTCATTCTGGTGACACAGTCCACCTGCTGATTGATGAATCTTCTTCCTGCTTCTCATTTTCTGCCCTTACTTGTTAGTGTATTGAAACCCAAAAACCAAATTGTAATGTGGTTCACCTTACCGGTCGTTATGTGGTGGCCACATTCTCTATTGTAGTCTTTTTTTCTCCTTTTATTTTTACTTGAAGATTTGCTTTAACAAAGTCATGAGCTCATCCCTCTGATCACTCTTCCCTCTCCCCCTGTCAGCGTGTTCCTTTTCAATACATACATATAGAATAGAGCCCGATTGACTCCTAGTGCTGACCCTCCCCATTCTTATCTGAGTGCTGCTGGGCAAGGGTTAGAGATTTCATAATATCAATACAGAAACAGACACTTGCATTAGTTGTTTCAACATATAGGCAGCAGTCATGGTAACAGTATCAAAATACATATTTCTTTGATTGTTCTCAACTTATCCCTAACACTTTACAATGTAAGCAGTGCTTGGTTTGGCCAAATCAATAGGGAAAATTGGGCTATTTTAGGTCAGGTATTGATATTGGGGTGTGTGTGTGTGTGTATATGTATACACACCTCCAAGATGACCACTGCCTTGCTAAAGAAGTTGAGGGTAAAGGTGATGGACTGGCCAAGCATGTCTCCAGACCTAAACCCTATTGAGCATCCGTGTGGCATCCTCAAACGGAAGGTGGAGGAGCGCAAGGTCTCCAACATCCACCAGCCCTGTGATGTCATCATGGAGGAGTGGAAGAGGACTCCAGTGGCAACCTGTGAAGCTCTGGTGAACTCCATGCCCAAGAGGAATAAGGCAGTGCTGGAAAATAATGGTGACCACACAAAATATTGGCACTTTGGGTCCAATTTGGACATTTTCACTTAGGGGTGTACTCACTTTTGTTGCCAGCAGTTTAGACATTAATGGCTGTGTGTTGTTATTTTGAGGGGACAGCACATTTACACTGTTATACAAGCTGTACACTCACTACTTTACATTGTAGTAAAGTGTCATTTCTTTAGTGTTGTCACATAAAAAGATAGAATAAAATATTAACAGAAATACGAGGGGTATACTCACTTTTGTGAGATACTGCATGTGTGTGTGTGCGCGCGCGTATGTATATATATATATATATATATATATATATATATATATATATATATATAGTGTGTGTGTGTGTATATGTATATAATATATATATATATCTCCTTGTGTATGTATGTGTGTGTGTATATTAGGGGTGCGCATCTTCACTGGTCTCACGATTCGATTCGATTACGATTATCTGGTCAACGATTCGATTCGTTACGATTCCGCGATGCATCACGATTACTTACGAGCTCCCACTTCCGCTTGGGCCACCTAGGCGGCCCTTCCACCCTGCAATCTTCTGGGACACATCACAGTTCCCAAAAGATTGCCTGGCTATGCAGGACAGCGCAGTGAGACATGCGCACCCGGCTGTGAAGCTGCAAGCTGTCACAGCCGGATGACCACAGTAGTATTGCCAGCGCTGTGGACAGGCGGGGGAGAGAATGGAGGGTTTGGGTGACCACGTCGCTGGATTGTGGGACAGGTGAGTGTCTTTTTATTAAAAGTCAGAAGATACACTTTTTTTGTAGCTGCTGACTTCTAATAAACAAAAAATTGACTGGAACTCTGCTTTGAATTAAAAATAACCTCACTCCCTAAAAAGTGCACTAATCCGGTGCACTACAGGGTACAGAGATTCACACACACGGCTGCTTGGAGGTCAGAAGGGATTACAATCCACAGAGGACAAACAGCCCTGTGAAGTTCCCTGTACTGTGCTGACCAGTGGCAGCTGGTGTTCAAAATTTTTTTGGGGGGTGCAAACAAACTGAAAAATACTGAACCTCCCCCATCAAATGCAGCCTTACTGTGCCCATCAAATGCAGCCTTACTGTGCTCATCAAATGCAGCCTTACTGTGCCCATCAAATGCAGCCTTACTGTGCCCATCAAATGCAGCCTTACTGTGCACGTCAAATGCAGCCTTACTGTGCACGTCAAATGCAGCCTTACTGTGCACGTCAAATGCAGCCTTACTGTGCACGTCAAATGCAGCCTTACTGTGCACGTCAAATGCAGCCTTACTGTGCACGTCAAATGCAGCCTTACTGTGCACGTCAAATGCAGCCTTACTGTGCCCGTCAAACGCAGCCAATTGTGCCGCCCAAACGCAGCCACCTGTGCCCGTCAAATGCAGCCACCTGTGCCCGTCAAACGCAGCCACCTGTGCCCGTCAAACGCAGCCACCTGTGCCCATCAAACGCAGCCACCTGTGCCCGTCAAACGCAGCCACCTGTGCCCGTCAAACGCAGCCACCTGTGCCCGTCAAACGCAGCCACCTGTGCCCATCAAACGCAGCCACCTGTGCCCATCAAACGCAGCCACCTGTGCCCATCAAACGCAGCCATCACTAACCCCCCACAATTGCTTTCTTTTAATTAATGTTATATTACAATAGATGCTGTGCCCCCGCTGTATGTGCTTTTAAAAAACAATGTCACCTCATACCGAATTTCGCCGTAGTAGTACGATCATGTGACTCTCGGCTCATCCCGCCCCTCTCCGCTCTCCTCTCTCCTCTCCGCTCTCCTTTGACGTGTCTCCTGAGTCCTGACGTCAGCGGGGAATTCTCAGTCCCGCCCGCTGACTATAGTTATCGTATCAGAAGAGAGGCGGGCGGGACTGAGAAATCCCTGCTGACGTCAGGACTCAGGAGACGGAGGAGGAGAGCGGAGAGGGGCGGGACGGGCCGGGAGTCACATGATCGTACTACTACGGCGAAATTCGGTATAAAGCGACATTGTTTTTTAAAAAGCACATACAGCGGGGGCACAGCATCTATTGTCATACAACATTCATTAAAAAAAAGTCATTTTAAAAATACGCTCGGAGCACCTTCCCGGGAGGGGCGGGGCTAATAATGACGTCACCGGACATCGATTTTCCGGTCCTTATGCATCGATGCCGCATCGGGGACACCCGAATCGCGATGCATCGATGCAACGATTAATTTCAGCACCCCTAGTGTATATGTGTATATATAGTATGTGTGTGTATATGTATACACACACTTTCCTGTGCCCCCCTGCCAATCTTTCCTCAAACATTGCAACCAGTACTAAAATCCCCAGTATTTGACAGTATTTGAATCTAGCAATTGGCTGCTAGAGCTGAGCACTGTTATATGGGAGGAGATTTATTATATTTGGGGTACAGGTATACCCTGCTTTAAGTACCCTCACTTTACATACACTCGCGAGTACGGACATACCAGTGATTGTATGTAAAGTGCCTTGCAAGTACTGTACAGACATTTTGCAGCCACAGCAGAAGGAGCTGAAGCTCCGAGAGCGTAGCCCGCCCTGTTCCAGTGTGCCCCTGACACCTCCACTACAGCCCCTGACACCTCCACTACACCCCAAATGTGTAAAAAGGTATTGCTTCACTTTAAGTACATTTTCGTTTTACATACATGCTCTGGTCCCATTGTGTACTCTAAAGTGGGGTATGCCTGTATTGGTGAAGGGTGTGTTTTTATATGGAGGTATTTTTGTACTTTTTGACCTTGTAAATTAATAACGGAAATTTGATTCCGTTATATATTTGTTTTTTTTTTTTTTTAATGCGTGGCACAAGCCACCTGAGCCCTATTAGGGTGGCTGCTGTGTTGGTCTTGGTGTCTGTGCCTTGACCTACCCTTTTGTTTTCTTTAGTCTACATTGGGCACATAGGCTACACCTGGAATTTAATACCATATGGACTTAGATTTCTATGATTTTCAATCCTTTTTGTGATGGGAGAAGATCACCTGTTTCTCCATACCCAGAACTATCAGGTATTGGTGCCAGGCCGGGGATCCTGAATAAGGATGAGCTCAGGCATGTTCTGAAGTCAAGGGGGCCCGCCAGGAAGCTGACTGTCCGCAATGTTAATCATAGTTAGTGAGACATTTCCCGATCCGCGGCTGCACAGACCAGGAAATGTCTCACTGCCTGTGATTAGCGCTGCGGAGTGTCCGCTTCCTGGCGGGCTCGAGCATGTGGAGCTGCGAACACACCTGAGCTCATCCTTAGGCCCCTTTCACACTTGTGCGACTTGTCATGCGACTTTGCAGTCCCAAGACAAGTCGTACCCCATGATTTCCAGTGAGTATCATTCATGTCTATGCGACTTCAAAGTAGTCCCTGTACTACTTTGGTCCGACTTTATTGCGAGTTGAGGTCCATAGAAAATTGCGGCAAAATCGCGGTACTTTCAAGTCGTGGCGGTGTGAAAGGGGCCGTAATCCTGAAGGAACGAGGTTTTACTCTAACAATTTGCTCTTACTAGGTTAACAATTGATAGCAGTTCATGCTTCTAAGCTGTGCACAGTTTTTGTAGTGAATACTGTTTAATAATGAACAGTTTCATGTAATATCCATATTGGCTTTCTCTCACTTCCAGGTAGCTTGTTTTCTCACCATATTCTTCTTGAGTATCTGCGTTTACTCCACAGTCTTCAGGATCAGAGTGTTCAATTATTACTACTTTGCATCACATCATCAGACAGATGCGTACAGCCTCCTGTTCAGCGGCATGTAAGAGGATCAAACTGCTTTTACTACTTTATCTGCTAAATGAATTCATGAAACCCAGAGCCCAGCTTCACATGGCCCAGTTCCACAGCAGGGATGAGCTCAGGTGTGTTCTGAGTCCTGCCTGGAAGCTGTCAAAGTGGACAGCCAATCCTAGGCGGTGGAGGCATTCCCAGCAGCTGCAAGTATACATGGCATACCTCCGCCCTCTTTGATTGGCTGTTTGCTTTGAAGGTTTCCTGGCGGGTTAGCTCAGGCAGGTTTTGGACTCATATTCAAACATGCCTGAGCTCATCCCTATTCCACAGCAGAAGGGGCAGGTTCACATTTTGCCTATAGCCCCACCTGCTGGTGAGCTTAACTTTACAAATGTTGCATGGGATGAAATGATACACGATCAAAGTAGGAGGATTTCTTTCATGTTTTTGTAGGATTGTACTTAGTCCTCCAACCCAGACTTTCTATACATATGGGCAGCAGCTTACACAAGAGTTAAAATTACCCTTTAACCACGGGGTCACTCACGCACAATGCACACCATGTAAAATAAGAGGCAATATACTTCACTTTCCAGGGACCCATGTGCTGAAACACCTCGGCATTGATTCTTCCCTGCAGGTATTTAACCCTTTCAGGTGGGTCCAGTACGTCCACTCCCTGCTAAACGCTATCGACCCTCCCAACTGCTTGCACACCTTGAAGTGACTACTCCCACCCCTGCTCATTAAACTGCACCCCCTTCGTCATGCTGTGGCATGGCTGGTTCAGAAAGTTAGTGTACCGAGATCAATGTTAGCCATTCCTGAGCTCCCTAGATACGTTTCTGAGCAGGATTACGGCATTCACTCTGGCGGGGAGCCTGTAGTGCATAGAAAAAGGATGTAAGTAAAGGACATACCTGGAAGAGGGTGCTAACTGATAATACCCACATAATTGGTCCTCCAAATCTTTAGATTCCAAAAAGAGAGTATATTCAACAGGGTCAGGCATTCTCTGAACACACATGAAAGCTATATGATGGTGCTCCCAGAGCATCAGATAACCATCAACAAGTCGGTTACTTGCAGTGGTGAGGCCTCCTTCAAATAAATTAGACCTTGAAAAGCATACAGAACCCACAGCCTACCAACCCTGGATTTCAGACTATTGTGTAGCTTCGAAGATGACCAAGGATCATGCAGCATGAACCGTCACTAAACAGGTTAAAAGCTTGTTTTTTTTTTTTTGTTTTTTTTTTAAACTAAAAACTCAACCTCTAGGGTGTTCTTGCAGCTTAAAATGGAATTCAAGGTGTGGTGAATTTTTACATCAGTCCAGGTTTGATCAATGTACCTGGCCGATTCCCCCTTCCAGCTGGAATTCACTGAAGTAGGCACCACTAATACAATGATTTGCACTTGCTTCCGGGTCCTGTGCCTAGCAGCTCCTCTTCTGAATTGTGAACACAGGAGGTCGGCTGATCAGCATGGGCACCATTCAGTAAATGCTTTGCATTTTCAAAATGAATGCACAATGCTCTCTGATTGGACAAATTTAAAAGCATGGCTGCCCCGCCTCTCCATATCATCCAAACAGGGAACGTTGTGCATTCATTCAGAGAATGTAAAGCATTCTCTGATTGGTGCCCATGCCTAGCTGTCCACCTCCTGTGTTCACAATGCATCAGGCCCAGCCGCTCAGCACAGGACCTGGAAGTAAGTGGAGATCACTGGTATAGTTGTCTACTTCAATGATTTCCAGCTTCTATTGTATTATAACTGCTAACCAATCAGATTTTGAAGAGTAGCTTAGAAAATCTCATCAATTTATATTACTTCATTTTCTCCCGTTCTATTAAATCAGCCCAAGTGTATTTAGAAGCCTCTAATTATAATAGGTATAGGGGAATTTTATTGGATTTTTAAGGTGCAAAGTAGGGTACGGTGATCTCAAGATATAGTAAAAAAAGTTTTATTTAAAGACAGAATAACAAATGTTAATAACAATTATGGCAAGTATGTTTCAATACAATTTGATGGATACAGCACTTTAGAATGGAGTTCCTAACATGTTTCGCCCATATTCCGGGGTTCTTCAGGGGATGCTGTCCATTAGAAGTACAAGCCTTCTATTGAAAAATAATATACATATAGTAATCACATCAAAAGTCGAACACAAAATCATATGATATACATACGTTTGTTTATTCACTCCTTTTTAGAGGTTATTCTTCAATACAAAATAGTTTTTTACATACATGTGCACATTCAATTTGACGACATTATTGCTTACCCAAGTTTTTTTGAGATATTATGTACTATGATCAAACCACTATATGGGTCAAAGTGTCTGCCAGCATCAAGAAAACCACGAGCTATAGGTGACCATAGGGGGCATTCATGGACCAGCTATAATAACAAAAGAATAATTAATTCATTTCAACATCAAAAAATGGGAATGAATCTCCAAAAGACGAGGATAGTATATAAAAAAGAGGTCAACTTACAAAACTAGGTTTTGCAGTGAACTCAGTATCCAGGGTCATGAACTGTCTGCGCAAGCCAGCACTTGTCTCTAGAGCTTAAGAAGCCAGGGAAAAAAAACAGAGGCAACCATACAACCATTAATATAGACCAGTACCTGTCGTCCTGCAGTAGCATATGTGTCCCTGTAGTTCCAGCAGTGTGTAATAGCTGGAACAAGCGGCCTTAAATACCCTCCATCCGGCCAATCAGGCCAGATGCGGACGAAAAGACCACGCCGCGCATGCGCAAACCACATCATATCCGCAGCTCAACCTTTCGCCGCTGGGTCCCAAGAGAGGACAAAGAAGCCACCAGAGGGAGCCTCTTTGTCCTCTCTTGGGTCGGGCGTTGGGACCCAGTGGCAACGGGTTGAGTGGCGGATATGATGTGGTTCGTGCATGTGCGGCACGGTCTTTTCGTCCGCATCCAGCCTGATTGGCCGGATGGGGGGTATTTAAGGGCGCTTGTTCCAGCTATTACACGCTTCTGAATGAACGAATGTATGTATAGCGTATGATTTTAAATTGACTTGATGTGATTACCATATGTATATTCTTTTTCAATAGAAGGCTTGTACCTCTAATGGACAGCATCCCCTGAAGAAGCCCGGAATATGGGTGAAACATGTTGGGAACTCCATTCTAAAGTGCTGTATCTATCAAATTGTTTTGAAACATACTTGCCATACTTGTTTTTAAAACATTTTTATTCTGTCTTTTTAAATAAAACTTTTTATGCTATATCTTGAGACACCTTAAAAATCCCATAAAATTCCCCTATACCTATTCAGTCAAGGGATGTGGTGCTAATAAAAAGGCGGTTTGCCCGTGGTTATAAAGTCCCTTCTCTAATTATAATGGAGTCATAATAGTCTCCCTTTGCTGCCTTTTATCTTTTTTTATTAATGGTTTCTACTCCACAGGTTATTCTGCCGTTTGACTCCTCCGCTGTGTCTGAATTTCCTGGGTCTGACTCATATGGATGGATCCATTTCTCACCAGAATTCAGAGCAGACTGCCTACACTTCCGTAAGTACGTCATCCTATCATTAAAATAGATGCAGGATAACACTGCTTTGTCCCTAAATGGCTTTTCTCTCCTCTTATAGATTATGGGATCTTTAAAGGTTCTGCCACTTATTGCTGATGTCTTTTATATCTATTATCCCATGCTGGTCGTCATTCTCTGCATTGCCACATATTTCAAGTAAGAGATGCACATTAATATCTAGTTGTATCATATGATTACCACTGTGATTTATTGTATCATTCTGCGATCCATGATCTTTTTTTAAATGATACTGTGTTCACATAATGGATGTTCATACACCCTGAAAATTATTAGAGGAACCGTCATGAAAATGGTTGCAATAAAGAGACTGTGTAGGTGCCTGTGCTTAATTGCAGCAACCTCCTAAACCCTGCCATTGTGGCTGAATCCCAGGGCGATCACGCAGGCTAAGCTAAGCTCTTCCCAATGGTGTTTTCCCATCCCTTCCTACCTCCTGCACACCACTATTGGCTAGAGAGGGCAGCCCATCATTGTGTTGGGCCAATATGAATGTGTGGGGAGTGGGAGGTAGCAGCAAACTCTGCCATTATCTGGAAGTGTCTGAGCTTTGCCTGTCAGAACAGACCAGGACTTGGCCATCTCTAAAACACATACTGTATGTATACCTGAGACCTTGTAACACTAACAAGTCACATGACTCCGGAGAGGGAAAAACGGCTAGTTGGGCCCAATTTGGACATTTTCACTTAGGGGTGTACTCACTTTTGTTGCCAGCGGTTTAGACATTAATGGCTGTGTGTTGAGTTATTTTGAGGGGACAGCAAATTTACATTGTTATACAAGCTGTACACTCACTACTTTACATTGTAGCAAAGTGTCATTTCTTCAGTGTTGTCACATGAAAAGATATAATAAAATATTTACAAAAATGTGAGGGGTGTACTCACTTTTGTGAGGTGTGTGTGTAATATATATCATATATATATACGCACACACACACACGGTATCTCACAAAAGTGAGTACACCCCTCACGTTTTTGTAAATATTTTATAATATCTTTTCATGTGACAACACTGAAGAAATGACACTTTGTTACAATGTAAAGTAGTGAGTGTACAGCTTGTATAACAGTGTAAATTTGCTGTCCCCTCAAAATAACTCAACACACAGCCATTAATGTCTAAACCGCTGGCAATAATAATGCGCACAGACCACAAATATTTTGCCTTTTTTAAATTAATTTTTTTTTTTTTTTTTTACAAGGTCAGTGGTTCACATACTGTGTGTTTTACATATTATGCTGTATAGTGTAATCGCTTTTCTGTATTCTCTTTTTAGTTTGGGTACTCGCTGCTTGAATTTACTGGGCTTCCAGCAGTTTATGGGGGATAACGACATGACATCCGACCTGACCGATGAAGGGAAAGAGTTGATCAGAAGAGGTAGGTTCTCTTCATAGTTAGAAGTTATTTTAAGAAAGCTGTAAAATCCAAATGCCTGACCAATTGATGTTGAATGTGTTTTATAAAAGTATTTCTTAAGCCTAGGTTCACATTAATGTGGTGCGGAAAACCCCACAATCCGTGCACATATCCCCCACCGCATTCAAATCGCACTGCCCTTGCGATCCACAGAGGGTGTCAGTCAGGGGCGTTGCTAGGTGTGAAAAAGACCAGGGGCTTCAGCCCGAAGTCCAAGCCCGGCGGCGGGGGATTGACTGCTTGGTGGGGGTGGGGGGTGGGGTGTTAGTCTCACTTGCTGGTTGCTGCCTGGCTCACCAGTACCCATCCATGCTGACCACTAAACTGACCCCCTTGACACCTACACTGACCCCCTTGACACCTACACTGACCCCCTTGACACCTACATTGATCCCCCCTGACACAGTGATCCCCCCTGACACAGTGATCCCCCCTGACACAGTGATCCCCCCTGACACAGTGATCCCCCTGACACAGTGATCCCCCGACACCTACACTGATCCCCCCCCCCCCCCCGACACCTACATTGACACCCCCCCCCCCCGTGATAGATGACCTCTTGACACTCCTGCAGCTCAGCCTTACCTGTGTAGTGTAGCCCATCTCATTCTGACCACTCCACAGCAGGCTGCAAGCACCAGGGAGAGAGATCCAAGATAGGAGAGCCGCTCCGCTGCCCGCCCATTTACACAGAGCGGGCGGGGATCTCCCAGTGCCCAGCGCTGCCGCAGTGTCATTCCTGCCTCCTCCTGGACCCGGCGGCACCTATGATGAAGAAATGAAGGCTCTTTAATTGTTATCATAGGTGTATTTTAAATGATAGAGACAGAATATCAACCAAAAATCCAGAAAAAACACATGATAAAAATGTTATAAATTGAGTTGCAGTTCAGTGAGTAAAATTAAAGATTGGATCCCCTACCTACCAACAATAATTTTGGCTCCCACAGACTGGCTACAGTAAGTGCTCATGTGGTACACAGATAAGTCCTGTCCATTTAAGAAGGTGCTCCTAACGACAACTCGTTATGTATATAAAAGACACCTGTCCACTCTTTCTTCCATTCAAACCTCACCATCATGGGCAAGAAAGGATGCCAGGGACAAGATTGTAGACCTGCACATGGCTGGAATGGGCTACACGACCATCAGCAAGAAGCTTGGTGAGAAGGAGACAACTTTTGGAGCGATTATTTGAAAATGAAAGAAATACAAAATAACCATCAAAATTTCCCTTGGTCTGGAGCTTCATGCAAGGTTTTGCCTCATGGGGTAAGCATGACCATGAGAAAAGTGAGGGATCAGCCCAGAACTAGACGGGAGGAGCTTGTGATCTCAAGGCAGTTGGGACCACAGTCACCAAACAAACCATTGGTAACACAATACGTCGCCATGGATTGAAATCCTGCATCTCCCCCTAGGTCCCCTTCCTCAAGAAGGCACATGTACAGGTCCATCTGAAGTTTGCCAATGCACGTCTAAATGATTCAGAGAAGGTTTGGGAGAAAGTGCTGTGGCCAGATAAGACCAAAATTGAGCTCTTTTCCATTAACTTGACTCGCTGTGTTTGGAGGAAGAAAAATGCTGTTTATGACCCTAAGAACACCATCCCTACAGTCAAGCACAGAGGTGGAAACATGCTTTGGGGCTGTTTCACTGCTAAAAGTACAGGCCGACTTTGCTGCATTGTGGGGCCAATGGATGGGGCCATGTATTGTACAATCTTGGATGATAACCTTCTTCCCTCAGCCAGAACACTGAAGCTGGATCATGGATGGGTCTTCCAGCATGATAGTGACCCAAAACATGCCACCAAGGCAACAAAGGAGTGGCTCAAGAAGAAGCACTTTAAGGTCATGGAGTGGCCTAGCCAGTCTCCAGACATTAATCCTATAGAAAATGTATGGAGGGAGCTGAAACGTTGAATTGCGACAGCCAAGAAACCTTAAGGGTTTACAGAAGATCTGTAAAGGAGAGAGGACCAAAATCCTTACTGAGATGTGTGCAAACCTGGTAACCAACTACAAGAAATGCTTGCCAACACGGGTTTCTCCACCAAGTTCTAAATCGTTTTTTTCTTGGGGATTAAATACTCATTTTACTCACTGAACTGCAACTCAATTTATAACATTTGTATCATGTGCTTTTTCTGGATTTTTGGTTGCTATTCTGTCTCTATCATTTAAAATACACCTATGACAAAAATGATAGACCCTTCATTTCTGTGTAAGTGGGCAAACTTACAAAATCTGCAGGGGATCAAATAATTTTCCCCACTGTATGTCAAGGCAAAATAAAACAAAAAATATGCATTACATTTCTGCAATATATTTCCCAGTCTATATGAGTGCAGAACAATACCTGTTGTTGATATGCCAGAGATGGACACAGCTCTTAATTTCCTGTTGTGGGCTGCCGACACACAGCATTATTGTGGACTGAGCGGTGTAAGCCCTGCCCAGTTGTCTTTGCTAAACTAATTAACCACTCCCACTGTTGGATCTACAACATAAAGGCAAATTCTTCTGTAGTCTAAGATGTGATGTGGGAGAGGGGCTCTGTGAGATAACACAAGAAGTGTGTAGTGGACACAGGGCAGCTCTGAGTTTTTGACAGGATTGTTCTTTTTTTTTTTTTTTCAAAACAAAACACTTCCAAAGGTTTATTAAACTGACCACAAGGGAACAAATAAGAGAAGTTCATTGTTGGGGTTTACATACATTTTAGGAATATTTAGTCTATGTTTTAAATTAGAGGTCTTTCATTATCATTCATAGGATTTATACTTTTTTGTCTTTTTACTTTAGAAAAGAGGAAACGTCAGAGGCATGAAGATGGCGAAACTCGCAGGCGGGTGCGTCATCTTGGTTTGTTTTTAATATGTTTTATGGTTTCCTTTTGTAAGTGGTTATGGGGACGGCATGAGAGCCTAACCAAGAAAACCAAACAGAAAATGACCAGTTATATCAATGATATACTGAATATAACACGTGTGCTCAGTCAGTTCATTAAACTATAATTATTTTTCATTTTTGAAATACAAATATTTTACAACATCTTTAAAAGCTTTTGCGATATCCTACTGTAGCTACTTGCTCACAGGTTAAAGTGGTTGTAAAGTCAGGTTTTTTTTTTTATCTTAACATTCTGTGCATTAAGATAAAAAGCCTGTGTGCAGCAGCTCCCCTCAGCCCCCCTAATACTAATACTTACCTGAGCCCCATCTCGATCCAGCAAAGTTGCAGTAGAGACTCGGCTGACAGGGCTCTCCCTCCTGGTTGGCTGAGACAGCATGGTGCCATTGGCTGCTGTCAATCAAAGTCAGTGAGCCTATGTGGATAGAGAGGGGGCAGGGCTGAACTGCAACTGCTCTCTCCGCAGCGACGCAATCCCGATGCGCTCGTGTCACCCGGACATGGCGCATCTCCGATTGGCCCTCCTGATCACATGACGGCCGTGTCCAATCACAGCCGTCATGTAATGTAAATACAGAGCCGGTTGCTAGGCAATCGGCTCTCCTCTCCTCACACAGAAGTTGTCGGTGAGGAGAGGAGAGCGGATCACTGCAGACGGCTGGTGATAAGTGTGTATGAGCTTTTTTACAGCTTTTTACTCACTGATCACCAGTCTAGTGTCCCCACAGTGTAAACACACAAAGTTAACACACATGTCCCCAACACACATATCCCCAAAACACATGTCCCCCACATAGTAAAAACATGATCATTTACGTACATCTGTCCGTGATCACACAAACCAATTGTTATACACTTAACAGGATTTTTTTTATCAAAAACATGTAGCAGAATACATTTTGGCTTAAATTTATGACAAAATTTGATTTTATTGGATTTCTTTTAAAATAGAAAGAAGAAAATATTGGGGTTTTTTTTCAAAATTTCTGCTCTTTTTTCGCTTATATCGCAAAAAAAAAAAAACGGAGTCATGAATAAATACCGCCAAAAGAAAGCTCTATTTGTGTGAACAAAATGATAAAAATTTCATTTGGGTACAGCATTGCATGACCGCGTAATTGTCATTGAAAGTGCGAAAGCGCTGAAAGCTGAAAATTGGTCTGGGAAAGGAAGGGGGTGAAAGTGCCCAGTATTGGTGTGGTTAAAGCGTCGCCTATGGAAAATTTTAGGTACCAAAGTTTGTTGCCATTTCACAAGCGTGCACAGCTTTAAATCTTGTCATGTTTGGTATTTTTGTACTCGACGCAACATCATATTGTATATTTTACCAAAAAATTGGGTGTTGTGTTTGTGTGCTTTAATTATCAGGAAAAGTGAACTTTCTTTCTCGGACATCACGGGACACAGAGCCACAGTAATAACTGATTGGTTATGTAGGTACCTTTGGGTATTATACACTGGTCACACCCTAATCAGGAAGTTCAACCCCCTATATAATCCCTCCCCTTGCAGGGATACCTCAGTTTTTATGCCAGTGTCTTAGGTGTTGAACGTGTAAAGATGTCCTGTGCTGAAGCTCCAAAGGGAATATCCTGATGTCCTATACTGGGGCAAGCCAGGCGAACCAGATCCATTCAAAGTGTCTTTTCATGGCCGAATTGGATGGTACCCGGGCCTCGTGTCCGAAAAAACGAGGTTTTACCTGTAACGCTTCTCTTTTTAGAGAGCTGGACCCCGCAGATCAGAAAATGGCTTTAAACCTCCTAATTTCTGGCTGGGTTCTTTACAGGGCCAGAACTGCAGGATCCCCCTATTTGTAGGGGGCCCCAGTCTCTGACGTTTTTTTTAAATGGAGCCCACCGTGAGAGGTGAAGATTGGATAAGGTAAGAGGAGATTCCACAGAATTTTTGAATTCTAGTAGGTTTTCTCCTTTAAGGTAAATGCATGCTATGCCTATTGTGACCACCGGGGGGCTGCCAAGAGCACATACCTTCTCATGCTGATCTGTCTCAGCGTTCGACGCTGCACAGCTCATCCGACCGGCTCCAGGTAGGATGGGATGGGGGGATTTCTCCTCAGGAATGTTCCCCCCAGGCTAGGGGAGGCTACAGATGGGCTGTAAGGCGGACCCCATCACTGCCGGCCTCCTCCTTCTCCTCCACCCCCAGCCTGCCTCCAGGCTTGTCCCGAAAGGGTCGGCTAGCTCAGGAAGCGGTGGGGGGTGGGCGGAGCGTCAGCGTGCTCAGACGCCCACAGTGCCAGAAGCATGGCTACTTAAAGCACACTTTACAGGTGCTCTGAGCCTTTAGAGGGACACAGAGCTGACGGTCGCATGTAAGGTGGGACACAGGCATTCTCCTAGGCTGCATTTACTAAGGTAACACCAGACTGGGTGTTTGGTAGCAAGGCTTTTGCCAGACTACATCGCTCAGCAGTCAGTGTTCATTTTGGAAACCTCACACCTTGTTGCTTTGCACTATGGGTAGAAGAGGTTCAAGTACCCCCAGAACCAGAGACACTAGGGGATCTCGTTCAGGTTCTGAGGACCCCCTGTCTGCTACATCCTCCCCCCCTGAGGGGCCAGGAACGGCTGGTCAGGGAGAGCCATTGGGGTCTGGGGCTGTACCTGCCTCCGGCACTTCAGCCCCTGTATACATTACACAAGAGGTTTTTTCCTCAACCATTACTGGATTAGAGGAAAGATTAATGGCCGTGATTACTTCTTCACTCAGTGGAAAGAAACGTACTAGGCCTTCCTCTGTTTCCCAAGACCCTCAGGTAGAGGAGCTCTGGGATAAAGGAGACGAATCCCTTTCAGAGGATCAGGATGGGACGGATGATTCCTCTTCAGAGGAATCAGGTGGAGACAGACCCTCTTCGGCTTCCCAAGAGGAGAAAGTCTTAGTACTTAGTACTGGATTGGTCCGCTCCACATTTAAGTTGCCCATACCTGAATCTGTTAAAGAATCCTCTTCTGCTTTGGGGTCGCTGAAACCTTCCCAAACAGCACAAGCTTTTCCTGTTCATAATCTGCTTGAAAAGCTCCTTTATTCTGAGTGGGATCACCCAGATAAGCGATTTCTTCCGCCGAAAAAGTTTTCAACACTTTATCATAGTTACATAGTAGGTGAGGAAGAATGGAAGTGGAAGAAAAATGTATTAAGATGTGGGGAATGCCAGCTATTGATGAAGCCATTTCCTCTGTGAATAATAGTCTGACTTGTCCTGTAGACAACGCTCAGATGCTCAGGGATCCTGTGGATAAAAAGATGGAATCCTTATTAAAGGATGTTTTTTCCTTAGCAGGTTCAGTGGCCCAACCTGCAGTAGCAGCGATTGGAGTCTGTCAATACTTAAGAGACCATGTTAAGCAGGTCATCAAAGTATTACCTGAACAACAGGCCCAGGGGTTTGCTAACCTTCCAGCGGCCTTATGTTATGTTGTTGACGCCATCAGAGATTCTATCATGCAAACCTCTCGCCTTTCACTTGGGTTGGTGCATATGCATAGAATCTTATGGTTGAAAAATTGGTCAGCTGAAGCACCATGTAAGAAGCTCTTGGCTGGGTTTCCTCTTCGTGGTGCAAGGTTGTTTGGAGAAGACTTGAATAACTATATCAAGAGAATCTCTTGTGGGAAAAGCACTCTCTTACCTGTTAAAAAGAAGGGTAAGCGCCCCTCTTTCAAACGGGCTCTTTCCCCAGCACCAGGGGCTTCAGCCTCCAGGCAGTCGCGACAGCATCCTCCGTCTGGGGCAAAAAAAAAGAGTCAACCCCAGGGACAAAAGAAGTCCTGGGGGAAGAAGTCTTCTACACAAGACACTAAGGCCTCTTCATGAAGGGGCGTCCCCGCTCGCTCGAGTGGGGGGAAGACTGCTACAGTTCTCAAAGCTCTGGCAGGAGGATTTCCAGGAGAGATGGGTAATCTCCACGGTAACCTTAGGGTACAAGCTGGAGTTCCAAGAATTTCCCTCTCCTCATTTCCTCAGATCAAGTGTTCCCAGAGACCCAGAGAAGAAGCAGTCGCTCCTTCTAGCGTTAGAGCGACTTTTGTTGCAAGAGGTCATTATGGTGGTTCCCACAAAGGATCAAGGATTGGGCTTCTATTCCAACCTTTTTACGGTCCAAAAACCAAATGGGGATGTCAGACACATTCTGGATTTAAGAGATCTGAATCGATTCCTAAGGATACAGTGCTTCCGCATGGAATCAATTCGGACAGTAGTCTCCATCCTGCAGGGAGGAGAATTTTTGGCATCAATAGACATCAGAGATGCATACCTACATGTGCCCATTTTTCCTGGTCATCAGAAGTTTCTACGCTTTGAGATAGGAGGGCGCCATTTCCAGTTTGTGGCTCTGCCTTTTGGGATAGCCACTGCACCTCGAGTGTTCACAAAGATCTTGGCTCCTCCTCTGGCCAGATTAAGGGCTCAGGGTATAACTGTCATAGCATACCTAGACGACCTGCTCTTGATAGACTGGTCTGTAGCTTCCTTGAACGGGAACTTGAGGACCACGGTCAAGTATCTGGAACATCTATGTTGGATCCTCAACCTAGAAAAATCTTTCCTAAAACCAGTAAGACGACTGGAGTATTTGGGTCTGATCATAGATGCAAGCCAGGAGAACGTATTTCTTCCTCAGGCAAAGATCACTGCTTTAAGGGAACTGATTCTGACAGTCAGGACCAAGAAGGGTCCTTCTGTCCGCCTTTGTATGAGGCTGCTGGGGAAGATGGTGTCTTCATTCGAAGCAGTTCCCTATGCTCAGTTCCATTCAAGACTACTGCAACACAGTATTCTGTCGGGCTGGAACAAGAAGGTTCAGGCATTAGACTTTCCGATGCACCTGTTGCATGTGGTGCGTCAGAGCCTCAATTGGTAGCTCATACCCGAAAACCTGCAGAAGGGGAAATCCTTTCTACTGGTTACCTGGACGGTGGTAACAACAGATGCCAGTCTGTCGGGTTGGGGAGCAGTTCTGGAACGGTCTGCGATCCAGGGGCTATGGTCCAAGACAGAGGACCTTACCCATCAACATTCTGGAGACCCGGGCAGTATACCTAGCCCTAAAAGCCTGGACTATCAGGCTACAGGGTTGCCCGGTCAGGATCCAGTCTGACAATGCCACAGCAGTGGCTTATGTCAATCATCAGGGAGGCACCCGGAGCCCAGCTGCTCAAAAGGAGGTGAACCAGATCTTAGTCTGGGCAGAGATGCAGGTGCCATGCATATCGGCAGTTTTCATTCCAGGAATAGAGAACTGGCAGGCGGACTATCTAAGTCGCCAGCAGTTACTCCCAGGGGAATGGTCTCTGCATCCCGACGTCTTTTGGGCCATATGCCAAAGATGGGGGGTTCCCAGATGTAGATCTCTTTGCATCCCGATTCAACAAAAAGATAGACAGATTTGTGGCAAGGACAAGGGATCCTCTTGCATGCGGGACGGATGCCTTGGTGATTCCGTGGCATCGGTTCTCACTGATTTATGCATTCCCGCCTATTCTGCTACTGCCACGACTCCTTCGCAGGATCAGGCAGGAAAGGAAGTCAGTACTTCTGGTGGCCCCTGCTTGGCCCAGAAGGACTTGGTATGCAGAAATAGTAAGAATGACGGTGGGTTCCCCGTGGACCCTACCGGTACGCCCAGACCTGTTATCTCAAGGTCCAGTGTTCCATCCTGCCTTACAAACGCTAAATTTGACGGGTTGGCTATTGAGACCCACGTTCTGAAGAGTCGTGGGCTTTCAGGTCCTGTCATATCTACCTTGATCAATGCAAGGAAACCAGCTTCCAGAATGATTTATCATAGAGTCTGGAAAGCTTATGTATCCTGGTGTTAATCCAGGGGTTGGCATCCCAGAAAATATGTGATAGGTAGAATTCTTGATTTTCTACAATTAGGATTAGAAATGAAGCTGGCCTTGAGTACCATCAAGGGCCAGGTCTCGGCCTTATCATTATTGTTTCAACGGCCACTTGCTTTGCATTCTTTGTTCCGAAACTTTATGCAGGGGGTGATGCGTCTCCAGTTAAGGCGCCCATAAACCCCTGGGACTTGAACTTGGTTCTGTCGGTGTTACAGAAACAGCCTTTTGAACCAATACGTCAGATTCCTTTGATCTTTCTGACAAGGAAACTGATTTTTCTGGTAGCCATCTCTTCTGCTAGAAGAGTATCAGAATTAGCAGCTCCTGTAAAGAGCCTTATTTGATTGTACACAAGGATAGAGTGGTATTGCGCCCTCATCCTAATTTTTTACCGAAGGTGGTTTCAGATTTTCATCTAAACCAAGACATTGTTCTGCCTTCCTTTTTTCCAGAGCCCTGTTCTCCGTAAGAGAGGTCACTACATTCTTTGAATGTAGTAAGAGCAGTCAAAATCTATCTGGAAGCAACTGCTCAAATTCGCAAAACGGACGTTTTGTTCGTGCTGCCAGAAGGTCCCAATAGAGGACAGGCAGCGTCAAAAGCTACCATTTCTAAATGGATTAGACAATTGATTATTCAGGTTTACGGTTTGAAACAGAAGATTCCTCCGTTTCAGATCAAGGCACATTCCACAAGGGCTATTAGTGCTTCTTGGGCAGTGCATCACCAGGCCTCTATGGCTCAGATCTGCAAGGCCGCAACCTGGTCTTCAGTCCATACATTCACCAGATTCTACCAGGTGGATGTGAGAAGACATGAGGATATCGCCTTTGGGCGTAGTGTGCTACAGACAGCGGTACAGGGTCCTCAGGTCTGATTGCACCCTACTTGGTTGTGATTTCCCCCCCTCAGTTGGCATTGCTTTGGGACATCTCATCAGTTATTACTGAGGCTCTGTGTCCCGTGATGTCCGAGAAAGAAAATAGGAATTTTATAACCGCTTACCTGTAAAATCCTTTTCTTTCGATGGACATCACGGGACACAGAGGTCCCGCCCCTCTTCTAATACACTTATATTGCTTTGCTACAAAACTCAGGTATCCCTGGAAGGGGAGGGATTATATAGGGGGTTGAACTTCCTGATTAGGGTGTGACCAGTGTCCAATACCTAAAGGTACCTACATATCCCATCAGTTATTACTGTGGCTCTGTGTCCCGTGATGTCCATCGAAAGAAAAGGATTTTACAGGTAAGCTGTTATAAAAAAAATCCTATTTTTCCTGATAATTTGACTTTGATAAAGGGCTGTGCTTATGATGATTGCAAAAAATTGCAATAATTTTATTCTCCAAGGCCTCTGCTCTCAGAAATATATAATGTTTGGGTGTTTTTTAAGTAAATTTCTAGCAAAAATGCAGAATTCTATCATGTGAATTTTTTTAATTTTTTTTTAATTGTCCCAGTAGGTATGTGGTTAAATAGATTAAAATTAGTTGTATTCTGATTGGCTGCTGTGGCCAAAACATCCAGTGTTCCTGCTTCTTCTTTGTTTTAGAGCACGCTGAGTTTATATACTGTCCATATAGAGACTGATCATTCTTCCCTCTGACTGGTTTTGTATTGCAGGAATGGAAGGAGCGCTATGCCACCAACAGGGAGGATTCCAGCCGTAACAGAAATGTCAGCACTGAACAGAAGGAGCCCACATACACTGAGATGACCACCAGCCGATGTGAGTAGAACTGTCAATGAAAATTGTGTAACTGGGGAATCACCAACCTTTCTATGCCACTAATATTATTACACTGTAAGACTATAGGCTTGTTTAAAGTGTCTAAATCCAAGAATAAAAATGTATGTATATATTGCAGCTTACCTGTCTTTAGATGTGGTTGGTGTATTCTTTTTATTCAGGTGTTTTTTCCCTTTTATTTTCACCTGGTGGTGCTGCCAGTAAATTACTTCCTGTCCTAGAGTGGCAACGCTCCCTCACTTTACTGTATCTGTGGAGGAGGATCATTGTCACCCTAGGACAGGGCTACAGAACAACTCTCTCTCTTCTGATCTACATAATATAGGGGGAGCAGTTTTGTAGTCCACAGAAAACTGGGAAGAATGCTGAGTCAGCACAGACAGTGTTAAAGCGGAGCTCCATCCATTTTTTTTCCCTCAAAAGCACCCCCATGATAGCCGCAGCTTATGTAATTCAAATTGGCATATGCTGCATATGTCATTGTTCTTAGTTTTTTGTAAATCTAATGTGCTCACTGCACCCTCTGTATCATTTAAGTGTAGGCACCTGAAGCCCACTCAGTTTCTTCAGCGATACGGTGCAGCTGGCTACCCAGCATGCACCTCCCGATCTCATGCCTGGGCAGTGTAAACAAAGTCTGGCACACTCTGTATATTGCAAGCTGCCATTGTAACGGCGGTGTGGGGGGGGGGGGGCAGTTCCCACCTTGTTGTTATGGCAACCTGTGAATCTGCCAATTGACTCCTGGGATTAATGACACTTATATCCCAGGAGCCAATGAGTGGGAAGATGTGACGTACGGTAGGACGGAAGTGGAGGTCTTCATTAACCCTACAGGTACTAAACCTTAAGAAAAAAAACAAATTCCTAACGTTAATGGCATATCGATCAGCAACAACAGGGGCTGAAGTTAAAAAATAGGGTCGAACTGCACATTAAAGTCACCAGCTCAAGATTTCTGGCAGGATCAACAGGTATATTTTTGCATTGATTGAACAGATATTACAAAACCTGTTTAATCGTATATATCTAACGGACCAAAAGGAAGCAAACATGCTTGTAAGTTTCCGAACATTTTCAAAGCAGAGGAACCTTTAAAATAAAATAACTTTCCAGTCTCAGGGAACCCTCTGCTAAAAATGACTATATCTACAACTCATGATACATTAGTGTGATGGTCAGTGGGAAGAAAGCTCCTTACACTTGTGGTCATTGGGAAGAATTCCCCCCTTACAGATAACTAAAAAGATGAAAGGTGTCAGTGGAAACATATTTGAGAGGCAGATATTGCTCATTGCTCAAGGAACCTCTGGTAACCTCTGGAGGAACTTTACGATTCCATGGAACCCTGGTTGAAAAACCCTGGTTTATATATACTTTAATGAGATGTTGCTCATAGTAATTATGTGCTATTACCGTGCTGTCTGATATCAACTTTCATTATCTGTTGAGGGACACCAAAGTCCTCTGTAGTAATATCACTACCCTCACTCCAGTTATTACTAGGGACTTAACTTTTTTCTTGCCATCAGATCATCCCCAAAAGTTTCAATCTGATTGGTTATTATGATGAAATAGTAAGGATGTGTTGGTACATAAGGTCCTAAGTAAAAGGTTACCTCTCATTGGGAGTTACATCTCCTTGATAGGAAGCTGAAGCCTCTGTTCCAACTTGGTGCCCTAGGAGGTTGAACACTCTGGACCTTCTGGTCTCTAGTTCCTTTTTTATTCTTTGAAATGCCCTATTTCTTTACATGGGAATCCTGTAAAGTTTGCTCCAATTGGACCGGAGTCTAGCTGCCCCCCCCAAGGGATGGCCATTGTGTATTTTCATCAATGGCTCCTGCTCCCGTGTTATATCAGACCACCAGATTGTGAGATCACGGTTAGGAACTTCCCTGCTAGCTGTTCTGATAACGAGATCCATCATGTGGTTTCTGTATTCTTTTTTTATTGTCTCTTCTGTTGCTTTTACTCTACCCTTTCAAGAATTTTTATCCATTAATGTCGGTATTTTTTTAAACTTTTCCCAGCATCAAAGTACACAAGACAGAACAACCGAACAGAAAGGGATCGAATTGAACTCCTGCAGGATGCAGAACCGCTGGATTTTAATGCAGACAATTTTACAGATGACCCACTGGACTCTGAGTCTGGAAGCAGGTAAGCTATTGGAAGTTCTGTGGAAAAACAGGTGAAACTTCTGTTTGCTCAGGCTGGGTGGTAGATGGCGGTTTGTGTTGTGGATTTGGTTATCTGCAGCCCTGTGTTGTCATGAGACTAGAAGCCAAGGGGGCACACAAGGTGATTATAAAAAGACAGAAAAAAAGGTTCCTGGAGCTGATCACAGGCGATGCACCCAAATGGATAGTAAGCGCAGCTAGGCTGTGCTGCAGGCTATGGGCATGGGATTGAATACTAGAATGCTATAGATCAGGGATATGCAATTAGTGGACCTCCAGCTGTTGCAGAACTACAAGTCCCATGAGGCATAGCAAGACTCTTGACAGCCACAAGCATGACACCCAGAGGCATGATGAGACTTGTAGTTTTGCAACAGCTGGAGGTCCGCTAATTGCATATCCCTGCTATAGATAGTTTGGGTTAGTCAGCGCTCAGAAGCTGGACTGAATTGTTGTGTGGTGGCTGCACTAAACCACATTACCTCTCAGAGAATTGCTGGTACTTTAATTGTGTAAAGGATGATTAAAAACAGTACAGTTCATGCATAGTTGTAGGAACGTTATCACACCAGCTGTGGAGCTGACTGGAGCACTGATGGTTTAAATGTCAGACCTGGACAATTGAATGGTGGAATGCCGACCTAGAATACAACACTTTTGGCCGCATGAGTGTGTAGGGTGTCGGGCCCCCTGGCAACCAAGAATGGTGTCACTGACGCTGGCAAATTGGAGGCTCCCGCGGCTGGCTGATACAGCGAGGGAATGCCGTGCTGAGCAGCAGGAGGAAAAGAGTCACAGAGATCTGGACCGGAAGTGACGTGTCCAAGGAAGCAGACATGGCCAGTGTGGAATGCAATCGTCCCTGTTGCCATGATTTCGTCAAACATACGTTTCGTCAAAGATTGACTTAGTCATGGGGAACTGTTCCCCATGGCTAAGTCAATCTTTGACGAAACGTATGTCGAGAGGCAGACGTGCTGACGTCATCGCGGTGTAGAGCGTGTGTGTGGCCGGGTGTCTGCGAGCCGGCCGGCATTCCCTTACGAGCTTTTGATCTTCTGCTTTGTTGTAAGGGCATAATTTTTATCTACAATAAAATCGTTGGTTTATGGATTCACACTATGGTGAGTTTCTTTTTATCCTCCCGTAACCCGGATCGCTGGTCCATCCATTGAGCCATGATCTTCCGGTGTATCCTCACCCTAATCAAGTGATTTACTGCTGGTGCTGGTCTGATGTCCGGATATCGATCTAAGATTACAGGCTTGTTATTGCTTGCCCTCTGGTAAGCGTGCATTTTGTACGGTGGAGGTTCACTATCACTGGTGTTTTTCATTTTGCAGAGAAAGGATTGATTTATCAATATTCACTTCACTGGACTGTATATACCCATTTATATTTTTCACTGGACTGATTTTTATGTTGTCCTCTTGTATTTGGGGATTTATCACTATATTCCTTATTTGTCATAATTGTTATATTATGACCATCCAACAATTGAGTCCAGCTGCTGAGCGCTGACTAACCCAAGCTATCTATAACACAAGGTGATTTGACATTAGGGAGGTGTGACATCACTTGCATTAAGAGTGAGTTCACACCAGAACGTGGTGCGGGAAAAGTTCCTCTTCAATATTTAGCTCAACCATTTTACTTTGCTGTCTTTGTTTTGTGTTTCGTAGATATCAGCCAGCCGGACGCTATTTATCAATGTCTAAATCAAACAGCAGAATATTTGATGACGTATAATCCTGAGCCGGAATGAAAGAGCATACGAGCAAGTGCTTGTAGCCCTGCGGACTTCTTCATCTGACATTCATCCAGACCCGCGTCATGGTATTAAACACTGGAGAGGCATTTGCGATTTTATTGTACTCATATGTATTTATTAACGACTGAGAACTGTAACATAGTATATAAAGGGGCATGTACTTACTGACCTGAACTCCAAAAAAAAGGTTTTTTTTTTTTTTTTTTCAAACACAATTTCAATAAGTCCCCTCTAATGACTCTGATGGATGGTTGTTGGTTACTGCAAAAATTCTAGTAGCTCTGATGCTGGATCCTACACACAGCAAAGTTCAAGAGGAAAGAACACCGCTCCAGGTGATCAAATCAGTGCAGTACGGATGTGCTGGGTGCTGGCCACGGCTCGCCACCGAAGACCATAGGAAAAGAAGGAAAGGCTGCACACCAACGGAAACGATCCAGTGTGATTTATTCAATCCAATATAAGTTACACATGACAGCCACCAAAACAAAGACACAGAACCCAGGAGGTGACGTGTTTCACACTGTCAATAGTGCTTCTTCAAACCTGAAAACGCGTCACCTCCTGGGTTCCGTGTCTTTGTTTTGGTGGCTGTCGTGTGTAACTTATATTGGATTGAATAAATCACGTTGGATCGTTTCCCTTGGTGTGCAGCCTTTCCTTTTCCTACACACAGCGATATACGTGATGAAGAGCTGCCACTGTGACAGAGAAGAGCTCCTGTTGTTCTCCCGCCCTTTCCTCTCCCCTTGTTCATTAAACAAAAAAAAGCCCTGTGTTCTTCTTCTTACGGAATGCATGGTGTTCTGTGTATGGACAAAGGCAGAGGAGTGGGTGAATGGATGACAAGATCTTTCCTTGCCTATTCACAGAATGCCTTGTAGACCATGAAAAGAACACAAGGCTTTTTGTGAATAGATGCAGGGAGGGGAAAGTGTGGGCAAACAATGGGAGCTCTTCACTGTCCTAGACACAGCTCCTTATCAAGTGTAGCACTAGGAAGAGGCATCAGAGCTGCTATGATTTTTGCAGTAACCAGCCCCCATCTGGACCTAGAATAATAATCCTAATTAGAGGTTGCTTATCTAACTTGGTGTTTATGAAAAAAAAAAATCCTGGAGTTCAGCGTTAATATATAGTTTAGCTCGCCAGCACAGCATAAGCAGATGAACTGCTTCGTCATTGTACAAAATCTGAAGGATTTATGATTATTTTAGCTGCTGATGCACAAAATGGGTACTGTTGCTTTATTATTTGATTTCCTCTGTCATCCTAAATACTGAAGTGGAACTCCAGACAAAACTCTGGAAAGCGTGGGGAGGTGGTAAATACTCTGTCATGTATTTTCCTATATATTCCTATATGAAGCATTTTTTACCTGTAAAATGGAAGAGAAAACTGACCTTGGAATGATTTCACAAAAACTGCAACCCTTTCTTGGAGGAGGAACAATCGTACATGTGTGGAACAATTTAAAAAAGTTAGAACTTTGTGTGTGGCCACTACTTCTCAGCACATAACTTGTCTGAACCAGGATGATAGAAAAGCTCTGATCCTGTGAAATAACAGGAGGCGTCTTCTTCTTGTGAGTTATGACTCCCATCAGCTGTCAATGAAGCTGGGTGGGCACGGCCCCTAATTATTGTGGGTGCTTGGTATTGGAGATCTCCTTTTTTTTTTTTTTTTTTTTTTTTTTTAAATCAGATTCTTTTTGTACTTTTTTGCAATATAGAGACAAGTACACAACATGTCAAACTAGACACACACAGGAAAAAAAGAAAATGACAATGGGGTTGATCTACTAAAACTGGAGTACAAATTCTGGGGTAGCTCTGCATGGTAACCAATCAGATTCTAACTTCAGCTTGACAGAAAAAAAAAAACCTGGAAGCTGATTGATTTCTATGCAGAGCTGCACCAGATTTTGCACTCCAATTAAAAAAAAAAAAAAAAAATTTTAATAGAATTTATTGAATGATATGTCAATTACAAAGTGATGAGGGAGCCATCACATTAATCTTAATTTTTTTTTTTTTTGTCCGAGCGATAATGTTCATTTCTCCCAGTTTTAGTAAATCAATCGCCGTGTCTATCCATTACAGCTCCAGGTCATATAACAAACAATGAATCGTTTTAGACTTTTACCGCTGGTATTCTAGGTTTATGTCATCAATGTAACCAGATCGTAAAAGAACAAAACGTATTATTTTTATTAATTTTTTATGCTTGAATTGATGGTGAGAAGTGCTGTGGCTAGCCATCGCGACCAAAAATGGTTGAATTTACAAGTGGCCTTACATAAATGATAAGTATGTTTCTCAAACATAAAACATTTGCTCAGCTCTTGTACCCATTCCTCATTGGTGGGGAATAGTATAGAAACCCACTTAATAGCCAATAGCCTGCGTTCAGTAAATGGCAATATTGAACCCGCCAGGCATTTATATTTAACTAGTGAGGGGGGAATCAAAGCTGCTTAAAACAAACTCAGATAAGTGGGTCAACTTTGAAGGATATGTATTGGAGATTTTTTCATTTGCATATGAAATATAAATGTGAGCAGGTTTAGATACTGATTTGAAATTTGTAATTGATTGCATTTATAGTTCTGAACAGCTCTGGAGTCATAGGGATTTTTTTTAGTTCTTCTTTAAAGGGCAGCTGCATACAAGCATCTTTATCATACACTTAAAGAGGAGCTCCAGTCTGGGCTCTGTAGTCTGTAGCTGTTGACTTTTAATATAAGGACACACACCTGTCCAGGAGCCAGAACCATTTTGTCAATTGACTTCGGGTGAAGACGTCGGCATCTTCACGAAGGGAAAGCCTGAAGGCTTCACTACCGGCTTTCTACTGCGCATTCGTGAGTCTTGCTGCGCTTTCTGAATGGTCCCGTCGGCTTCTGGAACCTGTGTGTGCCCCAGAAGGCAGCAGGGGGAAGGAGGAGGGGCTAGACAACTTGTAGATCGCCACGGCGATCTTACCCAGAAGTGGGAGCGGGTACCTGTTAAAACCAGGTACCTTCTCTCTCCCCCCCCCACCAAAAAAAAGTGCCGAATGTGGTAGTGGAGGGGAGAAGGGTGTGAACAAGCCGGTCTTTCCCTTTTTTCCCCTTTTGAGTGGAGCTCCGCTTTAAACAGTATTCCGCTAATCATATCAGTAAAATCTGGACATGTCCCTGAACACAATGTGATATTACAGATTGCTTTCTGATGTCACTCGCTGATGGTTCACATGTATATAAGTGAGGCTAGCCATAAACATAGGATGGCGGTCAGAAGAGCGAGCAAGCTCTTTAAAGTAACCTCTCTATCTGGCTACCCATCATGGTCTCTGCAGATGCTTCATAGCAATCTAATTCAGGGGTTTAGGCTGGGTTCACATATGAGCCACATGCGGCTCACAGCAGGGGGGTCCAGTGCATCCTGGTTCACCGTTTCAGGTCTGATTTCAGCCCAAAATTTCGGCTGAATTCGGACCTGAAATGGACCAAAAGGCACACAGCGTTTTTGTGCAAAACGCACCGGACTCGCTGCGGAGATATGTGAACCGGCTCCACAGAGAGACGGTCAGAAATCTCCTATTGCGAATTGGATGCCTGCATGTGTAATGCAAGACCACAGGCGATTCCATACAGTTTGCTACATTGTTGAAATGCAGGCATTCGGGGAGGTCCAAAAAAATAATAATTTCAGCCAGCAGGGTTTATTCTCCACAGAGCAATGTGCTGTAGAGTGTTTGTTTTTAAAATGATCCTTAAAGCAGAGTTCCGGCCAAAATTTTTTTTTTTTTTAATTGATCCGAGCATTATAAATAATGAAATAAAAAAACGAGCATACACAGTTCATTTTGGATGTTGCAAAAATAAAAATATCATACTCACTATTTTCTCCCTCCTGTTGTGGCCATTGCCATCATGATTGTGGGCATGTGAAGCCCAATCAATACCGCTTCCTGGAAAAGCTTTGGAGAGGTGCATGCTGGGTAACCAGCATGCACCTCTCGATCTCTCGATCGATCGCGATTCACTGGTGGCCGTAGCACTGATTGTTTCTAAAGTTGCCATAACAACGGGGGCAACGGAGAAAGGTCACGCCCCGTTGTTATGGCAACATAGATATATGCATCTCGGCGCTGTGATCCTCCCTAAATCGCGTTATTTCCTGAAGGGAACTTCCACAGACCACAGACTTACAGGAAATGACACATCATTTCCCAGGAACACAGGCAAGGCAGGAAGTGACGAGGAGCGCCACAGACCAGGAAGTGGCAGATTAGGGGGACTACATAGCAACAGGGTGTTTCTGGTAAGTATATAAAAAAAAATGTTTTCCTCCAAATGTTTCTTTATAGGTTTAAAGGAGTCTAAATATAGAAAAACAATTTTTAGGGTGGAACTCCGTTTTAATGCTGTAGTTTTTTCTGACCTTCAGCGCTCTATGCAAACCAATTAAATGGAGACACGGGTTAATTTACTAAAACGAGTCTGGTGCAGCTCTGCATGGTAGCTAGAGATGGGTTTGGGCACGTTCGAAATCCAACGTGCCGATCCCGCCAGGAAGCAGCTGACACTGCACACGGCTAATCACAGGCAGTGAGACATTTCCCGGCCCGCAGCTGCACAAACCAGGAAATGTCTCACTTCCTGTGATTAGCCGTGTGCAGTGTTGACTTCCTGGCGGGATCGGGCACATGGGATTACGAACATGCCTGAGCCCATCTCTAATGGTAGCCAAACAGCTTCTAATGTCAGCTTGTTCAATTAAGCTTTGACAAATACAACCTGGAAGCTGATTGGTTTTGATGCACAGCTGCAGCACATTTTGCACTCTTCAGTTTTAGTAAATTGGCCCCGGCTTAGCATTACAATGCATCATAAAGAATGATATCCCTATAAGTTGCACAAGTGCACAAGTTTCTGCATGCTTTGTTATTCTTATATGATGTAAATGAGCTTCAGAGTTTTTTTGCCAACATGATTTCTTGGGTAATAGTTGCTCTATCACGGCAGGAGGAGGGGTGCTGGAGCTGGCAGTCAAAGCGTGGCTCTCTCCCAGATCCCATGTGTGTCCAGAGACTATTAATGGTCTGTATTTGGAACAATTTTGAGGGTCTAGTCAGGCTGGGAGAGCTAGTTGGGGGACACCTCTCCTGATAAGGGAATGCAAGCCTGCTGTTGGCTTTCTGATGAAAGCAGTAATGGCATATTTCTTCCTCGGCCTGCATATCTTCTTATTCATGGGTTTTTGAACAGGCGATCCACTGCTATATATTGTAGTTCGCCCAGTTTACGTGGGCTTCAGTTTTCAAATGCTAATCTGATTAGTAATATATAGAACAAGCATTTGCAAAGCTTTCCGGAAGCATTGAGTGGCTTTATTTAAGCCCCTTCAGCCAGTTACAGTGCTGATCGGGCAAAAACTTTCATATTTAGTGTATGTTAGAAACTTCAATGTTTTGTTTTTCTCAGTGCCTGATTCAACTTAAAGCAGTACCATATGCGATACCCTTTTAACTTAGTGCAGAGAATGTATTAAGGTAAATACATTGCATGTAAAAAATTAGAAATGATTACAAACTATCTTTTTTTTTTTTTTTTTTTTTTTTAAACCATATTTAGTTGTTTCCCTTGCTATCCCCAGTAGATTGTACCCATAGTCTCATCCATTCTGCTAGTGCAGGTCCTGTGGGTGCCGAGCTATCTGCTTGTTTCTCCAAACAAATACTTTCCTCAAGATGCTAAGACCTGTCAGTCTCCTATTGGGTTAAGCAAAGAGAGAGTGCATCTACGGGGACCTGGGGATGCCTTCTTTCACTCAATAAAAGCTTTCACAGCAGGAATTTCTTGTATTTTGCCTGTTCAGCTTGAAGCCACTGCTGTTTTCTAGAAGATTTCTCATCTGACAAGGTTTTTGGACTGCAAATGTCTCTAAATTGGTAACCCTGGCATGACAAGCAGCCTAAGAGTTTTTATTTTAACTACATTGTGTTGAAAGCCCAACTGAACCAAAATACATTCTAGGTGCATCAGAACAAAATGTGTGAAAAGTCTTTAAAAAAAAAAAAAAAAAAACAACCACAGCTTTGAGTATAAAAGCCTGTCCCTGCCAGCTTGCAACAGAAGACACTTGCTGTATGTGTGGAAGCAGTTGTCTCTCTGTAGGGGTCCAACACGCCCCCCACTGAGTCAGAGCTAAAGCTTTCCAAACAGCAAGGGAGCATGAGTTTTGCTGATTACAGACCTCTACAGAGAGACTACTGCTTCCACACAGAAAGGGTCATTCTCTACAGCTGCTGGTAAAGGACAGATTTTTCCACTTAGGCTGTGGCTGCTTTCTAAAAAAAAAAAAAACTAACTGAGACTTTGAAATTTTTTATTTTTTTTTTTAATGCACTTGGAATGTTATCTTATTCTTAGCAGTCTACCTGTGTCACTGAGGCACATGCTTTGCTATGACGCAAAGCATCTTATTTTGCATTGCATTGGCAGCAGATGCTGGTGTCTGAGTTATATATATATATATATATATATATATATATATATATATATATATATATATATATATATATATATCCCCGAATAGTTTTCTAATGCTGGGATAATATTGCATCAACCATGCTGGAGATTTTGTCTAGTTCTAATCTGTTTATTTAGAAAAAAAAAAATCTTTAAACTATGATTCTCTTGTCCCTGATTCCTCTTGTTGCAATAACACATAAAGTGGAAGTAGAGCCTTTTTTGGCTCTTGTACTTACAGGTAAGCCTATAATAAGGGCTTACCAGTAGGTACAGTGAATGTCTCCTAAACCTAGTGATGTCACCGGCACATATTCTCTGAAGGGACGACATACCCGTGCCGTCCCTTCAGAGCGTCGTACCGATGTCCGTGACTCCCACGCGGATGCGTCATCACGGCTCGGCCAATCAGATGGCCGGATGAAGCGGACCCAGCCTCATGCACACAGGACTTTTGCTATCTCTTCTAGATGCCTTTCCTCCTGGGCAGCAGCATTTGTAAACATGTGTAACACATTTAGGCGTGTCAAGTGCCATATGGCCATTGAAATGAGCTCAAGTTCTAAACGCGTCTACTGTTAACGCAAGTTTTGTCGCGTTTACGCGGGTCAAACGTTTTTTCTGCTAAAATGCCGCTGCTTCTGGACGTGCTGGCTGTGGTTCTTATTTTCTGCCTGTAAATGCCTATGTGTGCATGGACACATAGGCTAACATGCAGGGACATTTAGAGGTTGAAAAGAAATAAATGCTGGATACCCCTAACAGCCACATTAAAAACGTCCAGTGTAGATAAGTCCTTATAGTAAAAATTCTTGTTTGCCTGGAACCCCTCACCCCAACAGAACCCATACATTTGACTTTTTGTATCTTATGGGCACACTATGAGAAGAGTTCAGGTCAATCTAAAAGAAAAGATATTCTAGGAATATATGGATAGTATTTTTTAACATATACAGGGTGAGAAATGCACAGATTAAGCTCCAAAACTGAAAAAATTATCATTACGTTGCTTGAGGTTTTTTTGTCTAATAGAACTTTTTTTTTTTAATGTTTTCACAGAGCACATTGTATATAAACGCTGTACATATATGTATCATGACCCTTTCCTATTGGTTGTCAAGTATTGTAACTGTTTATGAAAAACGTATGTAAATCTTCTGTTTTATTCTGTTCTGTGTATTGCTTTCAGAAACTTTATTTATCGACTGATTTTGCACTTACGAGTCAAATTTCTGCAGGACTGTAACTGCATCCCATATTTTCCCAACTCTGTCTTCAATCCCTTTTTTAAACCGGCCTTTCTCAACCTTTTTTGCCCCAGAGGAACCCCCTAAAACAATTTTCAAGTCCCAGGGACCCTTACTAAAACCAGGGGATCCATCAGGGGATTCATGGGTAAAATGCCCCTTACATTGGTGGTCAGTAGGAAGAATGCCTCCTTACAGACTGCTAAAAAGATCATTGCGGTCACGCCGCTGGTTCTGACAAGTGGAACTATGCAGGCACCATCAGATGGGAGTTCAATCAGCCAAAGCCCCAGGAACCTCTAGTGAACTTTGAAGGAATCCTATTGTTTCACAGAGCCCTGGTTGGGAATGGCTGCTTCAACTCGAGGATAACTTGGTTATACGTCCTGCTGGTGGTCTGAATCAAGAATCTTCCTCTTCTCCATAGCTGTGAGATATGCTGTATGGAGCATTCTAGCTCACTTTTTTCACTGCTACAATTTCTACGTGATGTAAAATAAATAGAAAATAGGGTGAAGATCCTATTGTAATGGCCTCAATGAGTAGGTGGAGTTGAGGAACCAAAGTGTCTGGATCAGTCCCCAAAAAGCATTAGAGGCCAGTGAGTGTTTCTGCCTACCAGTACCTACCCAGAACTAAAAGTTTCTAATTGCATCCTGTAAGACTGGCTTCAGATCTATGCCTTGCGGTAATCTGAGATATAAAACTATTTTTAATGCACATTACCGTTACATGTGGCACTTTGGCAATGCATTGCTAAGCTTTTAGTTTAGATTGGTACCCCAATGCACCACTACTCTAGGTGCCAATGGACCAGTGCTGCAGTGAACTATGAAGCTCCGTGATGCATTCTTCTGGGATCATTCAGAATTATTCAGAAGGTGCATTTGACCTTCCAACCTGCATCAACCATTTTCTCAATGCTTTTGCATTTCCTTTGATTTACATGGAGAAACGAGCAGTTTTAATATGAAGTAAAGTGTACACAGGCCCCTAAAGTATATCTAAACCCAAAAACAAAAATGTGATCTGTTGAGGCTTACCGGTCCTTAGATGTGATGGCTGCATTTCTTTTTCAGGCTAAGATCGTTTTCAGCAAGTACAGAAAATACTTGCTGATTTTCTCCAGAAATGCAGTGTTCTTGTCACTTGTGCACTGAACTGGTATCAATCTTATCTTCCTTTCAGGCTATCCTCAGTAAACTACAAATACCCCCAGAGGAAGTCCCATTTGTAGTCCAAATCAGAAGAGCAGCCTAGGGTTATAATGCTGCTCCCTCGCAGTACAGCAGTCCACAGATTATGAGATTTTTCTTTCCTTCCACTACGGATGGAAGGGAAGAAAATCACCCAATTCTCCCATCAACACAATAGCAGCGCTATTGTATTTTGCCAGCAGGGAGCCTTTCCTGGCTGCCAGATGTGTTCTGCCGCCCGCAGTAATCGCATGTAAACAATTTGACAGGCTGGTTGTACTCAAGTTGATAGGTGGAATGACTTGGATACAACCAGCCCGCTCATAGCTAGATTGAATCTTGGCCAGTCCCTGCTGAACCGGCCTAGATTCAAACCATTTATGGCCAGCATACGTGAGTTATTACCCTAGAACAGGAAATGTGTTATTTGCAGGATTCGTAAGTGAAAAGAAAGGAAAACAGCCTGAATTAGGCCCCTTTCATGTGTGTCTGTTTTTCATCCATCTGTTTTCGGATGAAAAACGGACATACATGTATCCCTATGGGATAGCAGATGTCAGTGGATGAACATCAGTCTGCGCTATGCTCCATTTCTGATGACCAAGGAAAACCCTACTTTTCCATCCGTCATCGGATCGGATGAAAACGGACTCTACGGTTCGTCTTCATCCAATCCCCATAGGGTAGAGCGGCGCTCTGACAGGTCGGTCCCTGCAGAGTGTGCAGAGACCGACCTGTCATCTGCCTGCTCAGCGGGGATCGAAGGAGCGATCCCTCGCTGAGCAAAGCGGAGCCCGTACACGGACACGCCCGTGTGAAAGGGCCCTTACAGAAAACGAATGCAGCCACCTCATCTAAGGAATGGTAATTTGCCATAGATTACATTTTTGTTTTTGGGTTTAGATGCTCTTTAAAGAACCTTCAGTTTGATGCACCATCGCTCTGAGGTCACTGAACATCAGCCATGTTGGAGGTTGGCGCTGTGACTGTGTACATAATGGGGTTGATTTACTAAAGGCAAAAAGAATGTGCACTTTTGCACGTGCAGTTGCTTCAGAGCTTAGTAAATGAGGTAAAGCTTCACTTTGCAACAAATATACAATCCCATGCAAGGAAAATGAAACAAAAATGCATTTTTGTTTGCACATGATTGGATGATGGAAGTCAGCAGAGCTTCCCCTCATTATCTAAGCTCTGGAGCTATTGCATTTAGTAAATCAACCCCAATGTCTCCAAGAAACTCCCGATACAGAATAAAAAAAAACACTATTTCTGCTGATGAAGTAACATTTTCCTGCTCAGTGCTCATTAATGAAGTAGGGGTATCGGTTACAGGAAAAGCACTTTTTTATTTGAGTTGTAATTATTTTCTGTTCTTTCGTAGATTGTGTATATTGTTAAGGTAGATTTAAAACCTGTATATTGCATATCGGAGTTTGTTCACCATTGTGGGCCAATGAAAGGATGTGCACAAAGCTTCACTCAGGTCCTCTCTGGAGACACAGGGGACAAGATATTGTCATATCAGTCTTCTCTGTGACGTACGTACCATCATTTATTAGAAGATGACATGTAACACTTTTCTTTGCCTTAATATTCACGCCGGGGTGAAAGATGCTGGGATAATTTATTGATTTTCTTCTAACTGTTAAGTTATTTTAGTAGTGTGTTTGATATACCTTTCATTTGCTGAGATTTCTCTTTGTCATGTACAACGATCTGCATGAAATAAAATACTGTAAATACTTTTACACCTTTTTGCGTTGCTTGTTTTGCTTTTTCCCGTGGCTTTCACTGATCTGATCTGTAGGTACCCATAGATATTACCTTGTAGACCGACTGTCAGGTTATGGTCGATTCAGGAAACTATTGTACAATATGTCTATAGACCAGCTTTTCTCAATCTGGGTTCCATGGGCTCCTCTAGAGCAGGGGTGGGCAGTTGATTTTCCCAAGGGGCTACATGAGAAACTGGGATTATTGTGGAGGGACGAGTCAAAGTTTATTGTAAGGTAAAAAATATTTGGATTAAGCAAGCAGCCTTATGCCGTGTACACACGGGCGGACTTTTCGGCATCAAAGGTCTTTCCGACGGACTTTTGACGAACTTCCGACGGACTTTCGAATGAACGGACTTGCCTACACACGATCACACCAAAGTCCGACGGATTTGTACACGATGACGTACGACCGGACTAAAATAAGGAAGTTGATAGCCAGTACCCAATAGCTGCTCTAGCGTCCGTTTTCGTCCGTCGGACTAGCATACAGACGAGCGGATTTTTCGACCGGACTCGAGTCCGTCGGAAAGATTTGAAACATGTTTCAAATCTAAAGTCCGTCTCATTTTCGACAAAAAAAGTCCGCTGCAGGTCCGATGAAGCCCACACACAGTTGGATTGTCTGACGGATTCGTCCCGTCGGACCAGTCCGGTCGAAAAGTCCGCCCGTGTGTACACGGCATAAGGCTTCATTTAGACGTGTGGTTGGGAGGGGGTGGCAAAAAATGTGGGCTTGTGCCGAGTTTTTTTGCTGCCTGCCAACCGCCCCCTTAAAGTGGTATTAAAGACTTTCTTTTTTTTTTCTTTAAAATACAAACCTGTTTTATACTCTAGGAGAATTGTGAACCGCGCCTGGATGATTAATAATGAGTAATCGCTGCTGCTGTCGAAATCGAGGGAACTCAATTCAAGTTTATATCATCAGGATGACAGCGCTATCATCCTGATAATGATTTATACTGGCCTGCTCTGTGCAGTTTGTTTTGCACAAAGCAGCCCCAATCCCCCTCTTCTCAGATCCCCCACTGACGCTCCTGGCCGCTGCAAGCAGCTTGCAATGGGGGCACCCAAGCAGGCTCGTTCATGAGTCACGGCTCTATGTGTCCATTCACACACAGCCACGGCTTGGCGCCATCCCCTCTCTCTCCTCATTGGCTGTGATTGGCATTATTGAGAGGGGGGCTGCTGCACAGAGGAGGTTTTTTTACCTTCATGCTCAAGGTAAAAAACTTGAGCCTTTACATCCACTTTAAGTTGTAATAGGCAGCGGACAGAGTTATTTACATGCAATTGCTTGCACCTGCAGCAAAGTTTACCCGACCTGTAGCGATCAGCGGGCGGCAAGCCTGCTGAGAGCTACACACTCAAGCAAATGAGAAAGCGCCGCAACCGCATTCAATGCACGCAGTTGTGGAACGTTTGTCGGCAGTGGGGTTAAAGCAGGCGTTGAGGAGGTGCCCAGCCCCAGTACATACCAGTATAGAAGATACAGTAGCGCGGGGTTGTCATTCTCCTGCTCCCCGGGCAGTCTCAGCTTGGTGTCCGTCCAGTTGCTGGGGGACGTTACTGGGCTCGGTTCCCCAGAGGAATGGACTTGTTGGAAGTGCCCAGATAGAAGAAGCCGGCTCGGGCCAGGTGATGGGGGAACACCGAGTCTGACCAGTCACCGGAGCAGAGTAGAGTAGAGTAGAGTAGAGGAGAGGAGGATGTTCTGGAGACCGGACAGTTTCTTCTCCTTCCGGCTTCCTGATTGGTCGGGAGGGGAATCAGGAAGACATTAACAAAAGTAAATTTGCTATTGCTCTGCCCCCAGAGCCCACCCTTTTTTGAAGCCAATTAGAGCCTCGGCTCTAATCATGTGCTTCTAAAAACAAAACAAAAAAAAAAAGCCCCATTGAAATCCATGCGTCTGGCGCCCCGTATGGAGTTTAGGGGGGTGGTGCTCCTGCGCCCCTAATGAAGCGGGTGCCACTGATGTTCAATATATGTAATGCTTGAGAGGACTGTCAAACTGCAGACCTAATGGAGGAAATGAAGGTTGGTGAGTGTGGACATGTTACATTGTTGGCTGGAGATCTGCTGCAGAAGAAAATATGAAACTGGGAACATGTTACATGAGCCTAGTAGAGATCAATACTATTACCCATATCAATGTTCCCACTACAGACTGCTGACGTCCGAGGGCTGCACATCGTATAACAAAGGGCTGCAGGTTCGGCACTGGGGTGCTATATACTCAGATGTAGTACATCAGGAACCTATTGGGAAAATGGGCACCTTGGAATGGGTGTTCAGCTCCAAGTCAAAGGTGACCAGACATTGCAGTTTTATGTTCATTTGTCTTCAGCTTGTTGAATCATGAATTCCATAGCATTTTGCTTGGGAAATCAACAGCTACATTTTTGGTAGTTCAACTAAGGTCTTTTTCACACATCCCTTCAGACGTGGCTTGCAGGAATTTAGGAGGTGATACTGCTGCCTCCTCAATGCCAGCTTCTTTCTGAAAACACTGTGCTCGAACTTTGATCCATCCATCCAACCAGTGTTAACTGTACCCTGTACACTTTACTCATTAAAAAAAAAAAAAAATAGTCACTAGATACCCTTTTATTGCCAGGTAAAGGGAGAGGTATGCCTAGGCATACACAATTGCATTTGGCTTTTACAATACAGGTATGCTATGCTACCTTTTAGTAGTTTGTTTATTGAAAAGGGCCATGCTTTTTGAGTTTATGATTTTTTTTTTTTTTTTTCAAAATTTTTTTTTTACTACTTATCAGGTGCTTTCATTTTCAGTTTGCTTTTAGAACCTCTAATGCCGCGTAAACACGACTGGACTTTTCGGCATCAAAGGTCCGACAGAACGAATCCGTCGGACAATTCGATTGTGTGTGGGCTTTTCTGTTGAAAAATCTGACGGACCTTACAAATAGAACAAGTTTCAAATATTTCTGACGGACGGGTGGAGTCACTGTTATGACTTCTTCTAATGAGCTCTGTAGGTAACAAGCTAATTAAACTTGACCAGGCAAATATTGAAAAAGAAATCCAAATCTTTACATGCAAAACATAAACATCAAATAGTATATACAATTAATGCACTTAATAAAAGTACCAAAATGCTGGTGATGGTGCTCGTCATTTAACCTTGAAGACTGGTGACGTCTTGTGGCAGACAAGATGTACTGCAGGGGGCATCTACTAATTGACGGTGAGTATGGCAGCAAAAGCTGCTTTTTAATTTAACTTTGCCTGGGCACTGATTTGTTTAATTTTTTTTTTTTTATTAAACTGGAGCTGAGCTTTAAAGAGTCTCTAAAACCTAGAGAATGATGCCTTAGAAATAACTGAACACAACTCTTTGAAGACGCTTGGGATTAATGTATCTGGTCCAGGTGCTATATGCACAATTATTTTGTCTGTTTTGTACAATAGTATTACCCCAATCATGACCTCATATTTCCTCAGTACCATCACACTCTCCATTGACAAGATCATCTTTTACGCTCTATTATAGATCACTTCTCACACACAGACACCACCACCTGGCGCCAAGTGTGGTCACGCAGGACCGTTACCAGAAACTACCTCCATAAACAATCACAGTTTAAACTTAACCATCCTCCTTCTCCCTTGTCCATCCCCCACCCCGCACTTCTCAATGGACAACCCATTCCCAATAAGCAGGATAATGGAAACCCATAATATATGAATACATATATATATATATATATATATATATATATATATATATATATATATATATATATATATATATATATATAAAAAGGGGTACCCAGTATGGCCGACAAGCTCGGCCCCGAGTCAGTGCACTCAGCTGGTGTTAGCTTCACAGTCAGGCAATCAAGCCGACCCTTACCCTCATAATCGTAAAGTGAAGAGATCCACTAAAATGGAGCAAGGAATCATAACAATAGCTAGTAGTAAACTAGGTACCATCCATTTGTGGCTACTGTTTATGTCCAGCTACCCCAAACCTTGTCAAATTTATGCGGGCAACCTCGTCTCAGGTATGTGGCTTTATAAAAAGCTACTGCACCACCTTTTCTATTTATTTATTTATTTATTTATTTATTTCCGAGAGAAAGCATAGCCAGGAACATTAACCTATCCCACTTTACTTGCCAGACTTCTGGAATTTTTGAACAAATATTTTTTTTCACCATTACAATTTGAATCTACATTTACTATATATTGTTGCAAAACTTGAATTCAAATTAAAAATGTATTAATGTTCATAACACAAGAATCTCCTTTATACCTACTGTAAACCTTCCATATCTTCTCCCATTTCACACTCTAGTTCAGTGTTTCTCAACCTTTTTTCAGTCAAGGCACCCTTTAAAATTTTCGACAATCTAGAGGCACCCTCCAAAATCATGGACAGTCTTGAGGCATCCCATCCTAAAATGTAAAAACAATTCTAATAGTTTTACATAATGCAGCAACATCCACACACTTAGGAGACCCAATGTTAGAGGTGCAAACCGCTACTGATTAGCATTCCAAAGTTTCTCTTCTTCCTCAGTTTTTCTCCATCGCTCAGCTACTGTGACCTCAAAGCTGATGGAGAGAGGCAGGGGAGGGTCAAACAAGGATGCTATACAGGCAACTGACATCCTCCTCATCAACTGATGTCATTGGTCGTTAGGAGGTTGGCAGCTAGAAGGTTGTACAATGAAAACCTGTGGCTTTGTGTAACTAAAAGTCTTCATACCGCAATATGTTTAACCGACCGGAGCTGTAGACTACGTGTGCCGGTTACTTGCTTTAGTAACTTCAGACCAGGCAAGGACAAAGTTTCAAAAGCTTTACTTAAATAATGTGGCAGAACAGTAGAAGGATAACAGTCTTTCCCTAAACTAATCCATAACTCAGGCTTGTGGCTGCCCCAGCATACCTGTACAAGAAAGAGTTCATCTTTGACAGGTCTCCAGGATGGACTGCAGGTCCCAGCATTCCCCTTACGCTGAGGAAGGTTCCTAAAGCCACATGTTTATTAGAAGGTACACAGGTATGATGCAGCAGACTGGCTGGATGGACTCCAGCCACGGTATCAGTAATAGGAACAGCAACGACAGCAGCTGCAAAAAGCCAGGAGTCCCCCTCTTGGACCCAGACCACTGTCCCTTTTTATATCAACACAGGATCAGTGGGTCGGACCCAAGAAACCCGCCCAGAAAAACCGGGAACACAATTAACTCTATCCCTCCCATCTGGGGCATCACCTAGCTAGGCTGAAATAGGCAACCTGCCTACAACATTAAGACCACTGACAGGTAAAGTAAATAACATTTTTTATCTTGTTACCATGGCATCTAAAAGGGGGGGGGATATATTAGGCAGCAAGTAAACATATTGTTCCTGCAGTTGATGCATAAGGATTTGAGTGACTTTGGCAAGGGCTAAACTGTAATGGCTAGACAAATGGGTTAGAGCTTCTCCAAAACTGGGGTTCTTGTGAGATGTTCCCGGTCTGCAGTGGTCAGGATCTGCCAAAAGTGGTCCAAGGAAGGAAAAATGGGGAATCGGTGACCGGGTCATGCATGGGTCATGGCCAAGGTTCATTGATGCACATGGGGGGGGGGGGGGGGGGGAGACTGGCCTGTGTAGACCAATCCAATAGAAGAGCTACTGTAGCTCAAATTGCTGAAAAAGAGAATGCTGGTTCCAATAGAAAGGTGTCAAAACACACTATGCATTGCAGTTTGTTGTGTATGGGCCTGTGTAGCCACAAACTGGCCAGCATGCCCATGCTGACCCCGTGTCCACAGCCAAAAGTGCTTACAATGGGCACGTAAGTATCAGAACTGGACCATGGAGCAATGGAAGAAAAATATGACAAAACAATATATACCCTAGAGAGCACAACATTTTTTGAGTTTTGAGGTACAGAAAAAATCAAAAGCAAAATTTACAAAAAAATTGAAAATTTTATTAAATAGATATTATAAAACAATTTATAAATTTTAGGCCATAAAGACCCAGTGGTCAAGGTACAAAAGTGTGATTGCCTCTACATGTTTCACCACAAACAAATGAATCGATCGATCAATATTTCAATTATTTACCTATATAAACCTCTTCTATTGCCAGCAAGTTTATAGGGTAATTATGCCATCTGAGCACTTCCCTCTTTTTGTTTATCACTGTTCCTTGGCTCCGTGTCCGCACGACACCTCTTTAACCAGTGACAATTGACATTTTTTTTTTTTTTAAACAGGTTAAGAGCCTCACTAGCAACAGTGTGGATGGCCACAGTGGTGGCCATCCACACCGTTGCTAGTGAGGCTCTTAACCTGCTTAAAAGGGTTTAGCCCTTGTGATAGATTGAAATAAAAATAAAAAAATTCAATTGTCACTGGTTAAAGAGGTGTTGTGCGGACACTGAGCCAAGGAACAGCGATAAACAAAAAGTGGAAAGTGCTCAGATGGCATAATCACCCTATAAACTTGCTGGCAATAGAAGAGGTTTATATACGGAAAAGAATTGAAATATTGATTGATCGATTCAATAAAATTCCTTGAAACACTAGGTGCTGCTATAGGGCAATGCCTCTTTTTCCTCTTTTTTTGGCACAGATGTTCCCCATAAAACCTTTTGATGGGTCTAGGGGATCATTTGGAACCAATACCATTCTGAAAGGTGGCAAATATTAAATAACAAGGTTCTACGAAAGCTCCAGAAGAAGCCACGTTTGTGGTGAAACCTGTAAAGGCAATCACACTTTTGTACCTTGACCACTGGGTCTTTATGGCCTAAATTTTATACATTTTTTTTTTTATAATATCTATGTAATACAATTTTCTATTTTTTGTAAATTTTACTTTTGATTAATTTTTCGCCAAACTCAAAACTCCAATTTTGTGCTCTCTGGGTATATATTGTTTTGTCATATCTAAAGGAGGTGGTGCATTTATTAGAGTCTCCTAGCTCCAATATCAATTTGATACATTTCGGAAGAAAAATATATTTCTTTACAACTTCAGACTTTCTGCTGTGAAAAGTTATACCTCCTATATAGCTATTCTCATGGGCTTTCTTCCAGAAACACATTTCAATCGATTCATTTGAATAGTTAAACTTCTCTTAATGGCATAAAGCCAGAACGCGTGTGTCTAGTATTCTGACCCCTCCCATTCTCAGTCCTGTAAATGATCTCTGTACACACAGTGCAGAAACAACTCGGTTCCCTACAAATCCTCACTACAATGGCTGCATGTAAGAAGCAGACTGCGTTTCTACTGGTCTTTACACTGCAGTTCTTGTTTATTGGTGGGGCTAAAATTCTGACAATCTGCTTCATGGGTGAGTTCTTTTCCCTATTATTGTTATTACAACGTAAAATATTGTTCCTGTTTAGATGAGTTAAAATTTCTGAATTACCAAGGCCTCATTCACACAGAGCTTAACCACTTCAATACCGGGCACTTTCACCCCCTTCCTGCCCAGGTCAGTCTCAGGTAAATTTTCAGCTTTCAGCGCTGTCGCACTTTGAATGACAATCGGTCATGCAACGTTGTAACCAAATGACATTTTTCTATTTTTTTTTCTCACAAATAGAGCTTTCTTTTGCTGGTATTTGATCACCACTGGGTTTTTTATTTTTTGCTAAACAAATAAAAAAAGAAAACCGAAAATTTTGATAAAAAAAAGTTCTTCTTCGTTTCTCTTTTTTGTAAACAAGTAATTTTTCTCCTTCACTGATGGGTACTGATGAGAAGGCACTAATATCTAGCACTGTTGGCCACTGATTTGCAACACTGATGGGCACTGATAGGCAGCACTGGTGAGGAGGCACTGACAGGCATTACTGATGGGCACTGATTGGCATTTTGGTGGGCACCGCTGATAGGGCTGCACCGATTATCAGCATAGACCCCACCCCCCCTGTCAGGAGAGCCGCTTATCGGCTCTCTACTCGTGCCCTGTCAGCGTGAATAGAGGAAAGATGATAACCGTCACTTCCTGGTTACGCTGTGATCAGGACCGGCCCAAGACATGGTGCTGCCTGGGACCAAGAATGAAATGCTATCACGCCCACCAAAAGGCCCCCACATTCATTATTTTATGTAATAACTAAAATTAAATTTATCAGGACAGCAGATTTACATGGAATAGCACCTTGTCCATATGCAAAATTGCCATTACGTTCATATAAAAACCGCAAAAAATAAAAAACCCAGCAGTGATTAAATACCACCAAAAGAAAGCTCTATAAGTGTAAAAAATAAAGGACAAACATTTCATATGGGTACAGCGTTGCATGGCTGAGTAATTGTCATTCAAAGTGTGAGAACACCGAAAGCTAAAAATTGGTCTGGTTAGGAAGGGGGTTTAAGTGCCCAGTGGTCAAGTGGTTAAATAGTCTGATGATCCGGGATTCTGGCTGCAGCGGCCGCCCCTGTTAAATGCCGCCTGGAACCATGGTCCCATTGGGTCCCATGGTAGGGCCGGCCCTGGCTGTGATTAGCTGTGATTGGACACAGCTGATCACATGGTAAAGAACCTACGTCATAGGCTCTTTACCAAGATCGGAGATGTAGTGTGGCAGAGCGACACACCGCACAACCGATCGGATAGCGCCCCCACGGGGGCACGCACGAGCGGCTTATTCCTCTGGACATCATATGACGTCCAATCAGGATAATGGAACACCCACCCGGCCGTTATTTTGCTATAGGCCAGGTGGGATGTGGTTAAACACCGTTAGGCATTCACCGTTTTTTTTCTATACCTGTAAAAGCACCTCTGTTAGCCATGCACACGTAGGAGTTTACAGGTGTATTTGAAGAGGAGCGTTTACAGGCAAGAATAAAAAGGCGTAAAAAGGTGCGTTCTACAAGGTGCTTTTGAGCAGAAAAAATGCACGGAAACATCTCTAAACGTGCATGTAAATGTATCCCACTGGCCAGAATAAATATTCTGGCCAGTAGAATACATTTATACTCAAACGCCACATGCGCATAAACGCACAGACATATTGTAACATTTTTTATAACCTGTGTGCTTGAGGCCTGAAACAAAATCTACTTCTGCGTTGCCCATGTATGTATTTGTCATATTTGTCAGAATCATGTGTTGTCTACTGTGACATAGTTGAGCTCAGCCAATCAACTTGTTCAGTTACACTTTGAAAATGAAAGGTAGAAGCTGATTGGTTGCCATATCTGCTCCAGTCTTAATAAGTGTAAGGCTGCTTTCACACTGAAAGCGCCAGCCATTAGCGTTAGAGCGCCGCTCGTTTTAGCGGTGCCTTACCGCTGTTTAAGCACCGCTTTTGCGCCACTTTTCGACCGCTAGAGTGGCGCTTTTAACCTCAAAGAAGGGTTTAGAAACTCCCATGTTGCGGCGCTTCGGAAGCACTGCCTATTCATTGCAATGGGCAGGGGCGTTTTGGGAGCGCTGTATACAGCGCTCCCAAACCGCCCCAAAGATGCTGCTTGCAGGACCTTTTCTAATGTCCCGCAAGCGCACCGCCCGGGTGTGAAAGCACCTATTGCAATGAATGGGAGGCAGTTTTCAGGCGCTTTACAGACACTATTTCTAGCGCTAAAACGCCTGAAAACTGCCTCACTGTTAAAGGGGTCTTATTGTATATTAAGTATTAGGTAGTAAAGTATAACCAAAGGCAAAAAAGTTTTGGAAAAGCTCATTCTGCTTAAAGCAACCTTGACACCTTGGGGTCACAGTTAAAAGCTGGTCAACCTGTAAAAGAATAGTTTTAATACTTACCTGTCCAGCAGGTGATGAGTTGAATCTATGATTTCTCCTAACGATATTGGTGTGACATTCACAGTATTTAGAGAATAATCATTCATGTGGTGTGGCAGCAGCAGGCAGCGTGCGTGAGAGCAGAGACACTCCCAGCAGGTGAGGTTACGCAGGATATGTTGTGTGTTTCTACTATGCAGGTAATAGGTCATATGGGACTGTCACATTATTTTAGTCATCATTACCTGTCAGATTTCAAGAAAAGAGAATATGAGATGGCATGTGTGGTGGATGCTGCACAACCTGCAGCTTTTCCTGGGTGAAATTTAAAGATGTATTCCAGGTATAAATATTGTTACATTGGTCCAGGTAGGTACCATACTTGTGGGATCCCTCTACAAGCTGGAAATCACTGAAGTACACACTGCTACATCAGCAATCTCCGCTTGCTTCGGGGTCCCGTGCCAAGCGGCCGGTCGGATGCAGTGAATACAGGATTGTGAACACAGAAGGTTGGGCACTTGGCACGGGTGCCATTCAGATAATGCTTTGCATATGCTCAGTGACAGAATTCTGTCACAATTGCACTAATACGTCTACAATCAAATCACATATGCTCAGTGAATGCAAAGCGTTCTCTGGTTAGATGAGTTGTAGATGGAGAGGCAGGGAGATGAGATCACATTCACCACCTGGTCTAATCAGAGAATGCTTTGCAATCATTGAGAAAATGCAAAGCTTTCTCTGAATGGCACCCATACCCAATGGCCAACCTTCTGCGTTCACTATGCAGCAGTGCAACTATTTGGCATGGGACCAAAAACCAGTGGCGACCACTGGTGTACTGATGCCTAATTCAGTGATTTTCAGCTTCCACCAGTATCTCACAGGTAGTGTATGTGCACTGCATAGTTACAATCTTCAAATTGGCGCAGATAAATTTATTCAAGTTACTTTGTTGATTTGTGGAAATAAGCCGGAATCTCCTTAATTCACAGACCCTTACTTATTTGCATAAATATAATACTGTTTAATATTTCAGTATAAACATTCTGACAGTGTGTTGAATGTAATGTTCTGCAATCAAGGCCGGGACAAGGGGTGAAATAGAGAAAAGGAAAATGGTAGCACACCACAGTGAAGTCAAAATCTTGAAGGTTCTTTATTATTGCAAAGACAGAAAGATACATGAGAACATGGTTGACGCGTTTCACACGAATCACTCATGCTTCCTCCTAATACCACATGAATGATTATTCTCAAAAAACTGTGAATGTTGCACCAATATCGTTAGGAGAAATCATAGATTCAACTCATCACCTGCTGGACAGGTAAGTATGCTTCCTCCTAACAAAGATATAACCTGGACCTCAGCTATTTATGTGTGCAGCCAACAGGAAGTGCACCCACAATTGCTGAGGCAATTAACTGGGCAGTGCATAACAAATGGACACTGGTGATTAAAATCATTAACAAATAAACTAGCAATAATGAAACAAAAAAAAGAAATAGGAAAAAAAAAACAAAATGAGAAAGAAAAAGGTAAACTATTACCAATGGTAAATGTAAGAGTGAATAATCAAAAAATATATATAAATCATAAACTTCTACAATACATGTACCCAACTCCATGTGATAGACTGCCATACAATGGTGCATATGGGCGAACTGTCACAAAGGGAGACAAAAAAAACAAAAAACAAAAAAAACCCACAAAAAACAACATTTTTTTTTTTTGTGTATCCCATATCAGTACGAGTGATTCATGTGAAATGCATCAACCATGTTCCTGTGTATCTGTCTGGCTTGACAACAATAAAGAACCTTCAAGATTTTGACTTCACTGTGGTGTGCTACCATTTTCCTTTTCTGTATTGCTTTCTTTGGTGGCGAGCCAGGGTGAGCACCTGCAGCAGTCAATCACCTACTGTTTGCCTGAGTGGTGTATACTTTGTGGCGGGACAAGGGGTGGGCAGGAGGGGAAGCTGCCCTGGGCACTGTGGTATAATATGGGGTGAAAGGGCACCACAAGGAGATTGGGGGGAGTGAATTTGTGTTGGAAGGGGGAATTTGGAGGCAGCAATAGGTATTTGTTCTAGAAGGGGAAATTTGAAGGGGGGGTGGTTGCTAAGAGTGATGATTTGGGGCAATTTGTGTTGGAGGGGGGGGGGATTGGCAAAGAAGAAAATCTGTGCTAGGAGGGGGGATTTGGGGGGAATATTTGTGCTGGGAGGGGAGGATTTGAAGTAGGGGGGGGGGGATGTGTACTAGGAGGGGACATTTTAGGGGTGGAGGATTTGTGCTAGAAGGTGTGAATTTTTTTGGGGGGGGGGCATTTGAGCTAAGGGGGATTTGGGGAATGGGGGAGGGGGCAAACATTTGTGCTGAGAGGGGGTTTTTCAGCAGGGGGGCCGATTTGTAGTGGGAGGAGGGGGATTTATGCTTAGGGGGTAAGCATGCAGATTAGTGCTCAGTGTTTTTGTGGGGTGATTATTGCTGACCCAAAATGCAGTTTGGCATGTTCGCCCTGGGCTCTAGATAACCTGGTCCCGGCACTGCCTGTAATGTTCTGTACAATGAAGTGGAGTGTACTGACTGCCTTTCCTGGCTGTCACACTGATGGAATGGGTTTATAGTTGCACCGGTATGTGACTCTAAGTACTGAAGACACTTGAACAGCAGTTAGATCAGGCAAATAGTATTTTTTGGGAAGAGAGTTATGTAATGGCAAAATATGAAGTCACCAGCACTGCAAACAAGTGTGTTTCAGATGTTTATTGTGAAGACAGAGTGACAAAAAAATACAGAATACCAAAGTTTCAGAGCCTCCCATGTCCCATCCTCAAGGTAACACGGTGACCCCGCAAGACCCTGAAACATTGTGATTCTTTGATTTATGTCACCACATCATCACACAAAAAAAAAAACGTGATATGCATTTATTTGGAGTGTCGGTGACTTTGTATCTTTCAGTTTGGTTCTGGTATGGTGCAGTCATTTTGAACACCCACCAATCATTTAAAGGTCAAGCACTTCAAGGAGTGCAGCTTCTAATTTGGATTATACTCAGTAATGACAACACTCTCTATTTTTCTCTGTAGAAGAATTTCAATTAAGTTTGCATTGTATTCCGTATTGTGTGATTCTCCAGTGGTAGTCTAGTGATGTCGGCTTCATATTCTGTGTTTTCAGGTGGAAGTCATTACCTCCTGATGGATGAGATCTCCCGGACCCTCCAAAACAATGGGCATGAAGTGAGAATGTTCCTGCAGTATGCAGACCAAGTGCCTCCAGGTGATTGTACAATACAATTAACAATTTCTGATGATAATTACAGATGAAGTTAGATATATGTTTAGCGTTGTGCAAACTATATGTTAAAAGTTATATAACATCCAACTCTAGCCAAAACTTTTTCATTTAGTTTTCTGTAGAATGTGGAAGGGTTAGAACCTCTTTCCATATTTTATTGCTGTCTATACTCATGGTAGAACAGGACGTTGGCAGCACAGTTAGGGTTGCCACCTCATCCCTTTAAAACCAAACACATATTAATTACACAGGTTCTGTGGCGGATTAAGGTGGTAAGTGAACTCACTTGGTGCCTTATCTGAATTAATTTAGCCTCAGAACCTGTGTAATTCAAATGTGTTTGGGTTTAAAGGGATGAGGAGGCAACCCTAAGCACAGTCGAACTGCATGCCGCAGTTTTATGTTTACCTGAATAATGTGTGAGTTCTCGCACCCCTGTGGTCACTGAACAGACACCTCGGCAGGCCTCAAACCAGAAGGTAGTGTAGTGCAACCATAAAAACATACAAATAAAACAAGTCCAAATATAACAAAATTCCACCGTTGTGCAACTTTCAGTGACAGTTCATAAATTTCCAATGACTTTAGTGACCCCCACATCTAGCTGGAATGCCTGCTCACCTCCAAAAGTTGACCACACAACAGAGTCACACACGCCTGGATTATATCTCTCAGGATAGGAAAAAATGTAGCAGCGCTAATCAGTGAGCAAAACTAATCAAATAAACAAACAATATGATGGACATAGGCCAATAAAAATTGAAAAAGCTATACACTCAAAATTGATGGTGAAATCAAGAAAAAAATATAATAAATGTAAATATCAATAAAAATAAATAAAAGTCTGTGGGTGATGTAGGTAGAACTTCTTCCACTAAGAATCCGGTCACAACCAAAAATCTGTGAAAGAAATGTACGTAATGATTGGAAATCAGTGACAATTCCTCCACCACAACCAAAGTGTGATCACCACAAGAAATACACGCTTACCAAATGGCAAACTAAATCAGCTTGTGACCAAATACCCGGTCAGGGCCTTTATCCAAGAATGGAAACTGGAGCCTCCAAGTGATCCGTGGGGTATGGCCAGCAAAACAGTACGGAACCCCCGATCAGAAAGATTATCACCACGGTAGTCAGATGATACCCAGAATAAAAAAGACTCACCATAACATAATTCTTATGATAACCATTTAATCCGATAATAAAAATTACACTTACAATGTTGCAGTTAAAAGACAGCAAAATAGCTGGCCGGCTGTGCAGAACACCCGTCCGCTTAGACACCTGTATGCGATGACGTCAGCACGTCAGCTCCTCCTGGCGTCATTATTTGATGAAACGTACGTTGGGAGGAGCTGACGTGCTGACGTCATCGTGTACAGGTGTCTAAGCGGACGTGCGTTCTGCACAGCCGGCCGGCTGTTTTGCTGTCTTTTAACTGCAACATTGTAAGTGTAATTTTTATTATCGGATTAAATGATTTTCATCGGAAATTATGCTATGGTGAGTCTTTTTTATTCTGGGTATCATCTGACTACCTTGGTGATAATCTTTCTGATCGGGGGTTCCGTACTGTTTTGCTGCCCTTACCCCACGGATCACTTGGAGGCTCCGGTTTCCATTCTTGGATAAAGGCCCTCACCGGGTATTTGGTCGCAAGCTGATTTAGCTTGCCATTTGGTAAGCGCGCATTTCTTGTGGTGATCACACTTTGGTTGTGGTGGAGGAACTGTCACTGATTTCCAATCATTATGTACATTTCTTTCACAGATTTTTGGTTGTGACCGGACTCTTAGTGGAAGAAGTTCTACCGACATTACCCACAGACTTTTATTTATTTTTATTGATATTTACATTTATTATATTTTTTTCTTGATTTCACCATCAATTTTGAGTGTATATCTTTTTCAATTTTTATTGGTCTATGTCCATCATATTGTTTGTTTATCTGATTAGTTTTGCTCACTTATTAGCGCTGCTACATTTTTTCCTATTAATTATATGTGTGTATCTCACTTCTAGTGGCTGCTTAGTTGTTAATTTTACCTATTTTTTGTGGTTTGTTTTAGGTGTCATTAGCGCAGTATTTTTCTTTTATCATATCTCTCAGGATTCCTTGGGAAAACAACTTCTCCTCCTGGTGTTCCTGGACAAGACAGACATCCTCCCGGGTTCTTACTATGTAGACCCCAACTGCAGAGTCACACACGCTTAGTGTAATATCTCTCACGATTTTTCTGGAACAATGAATCCTCATCACAGTGCACCTAGACAGCTCAGACCTCCTCCTGGGATCTCATTCAGTCATGTTTGGCCATATAAAACAAAGGCAAACCATAGTGCTCTCTGCTAATAACATTTATTAAAGCTGTAACCGGGATAAAATACTCACATACAAATGTGAAAAACATGCAGGCATCTGTCCAATTCTCCAGCAGGGCCTCCATAACTGGCGACCACTTACTTAAACTAGTCTGAAGATTATTATATGAGTGGTATTGGCTGTAGAAACCACTATGAAATTAGTTGCCACACCACGGTACAAACTTCTAAATAACTCTGCTCTGTTTTTGATGTTCAGGTTACAAGCAGCCAACAAGTCCATATCCAGTGACCACTTTTTCCTTAGATGAGAAATTTCTTCAAGAATTTATGGATACACTTCTAAAAATCCAGAAGGCATTTCTACAGGGCAGGTATGGTAAATGCGGTAGTGAAAGACCCCTGCTCATTACGTGCCACGTTATACGTTCACTCTGAATTGCTGTTTCAATTTGCCTCTTAGTATTCTGTCCCAACTCCCCAAAATCCCCCCCCCCCCCCCCCCCCCCAGTAATCTAGTTTTCCTCTCTATTGGTAATTCCATCCTTCTTGCATTATATTCCAGTAACCATTCCATCCACATGTGTGTTGCTGGAGTGGTTAATATTATAATCCACTATCTCAATATTCACTGTTTTTAAAATCTGCACAGTTTTGGGGTAAACCTCAACTTAAAGATCTTCAAGGTGTCATCCTGTTTAGTTAACTGTCTGCCTACATTTCTGAGATTGTAAATTAGACATCAGTCTTTCTCCTGATTTGATCCTGTGCTGGTGCTCTTCATACTCCTTCACGGTGGATGGACTTTTGTTTTTACACGTGGTATGAAGCCTTTACAGTTTGAATTTCTATTTTAGTGCGTGGAACATTTTTTATCTTTCTCTGCTTAATGAGCTCCTGATAATTTGGGTGACATCTAAGATATGCATATAAGGTCTTGGTGGTCCCTGTAGAAATCTGCATGTGGACATCCATTTAATACCAATGACAGGTTAACTCCACCTATAGACTGTATAATACTGTACCAACTATATAAATGTTGTCTTGGTGGTCCCTATTGAAGTGCATATGTGGACACCTCTTTCTCTAACAGAACACAGGCTAAATCCACCTTGAGACTCTCCATATTTGTAGTGTTCAAGATTTTTGGATAACAGCATTACAGCATCTATAGATTGAGTATGTCACCTCAATGTGCTGGTTCCAACTTTTGGTTGTGTCACATTCTCAGCAATACAAGAAGTCTTTAATGAGCCCTCCTGGAACGCAACCTGGATAATGCATTATCATAATATTCCCATAATTGTCTAATTTTCCTTTCAGAAATGAAATGTGGACTGTCCTGACATTAACCGTTTCAGCCCCGGAAGATTTTACCCCCTTCCTGACCAGAGCACTTTTTGCGATTTGGCACTGCATCGCTTTAACTGACAATTACGCGGTCGTGTGACGTTGCACCCAAACAAAATTGACGTCCTTTTTTTTCCCACAAATAGAGCTTTATTTTGGTGGTATTTGATCACCTCTGCAGTTTTTATTTTTTGCGCCATAAACAAAAAAAGAGCGACGACTTTGAAAAAAAAGCATTATTTTTTACTTTTTGCTATAATAAATATCCCCCCAAAAATATATAAAAAAACAATTTTTTTCCTCAGTTTAGGCCGATATGTATTCTTCTACATATTTTTGGTAGAAAAAAATCACACTAAGATTGGTTTGCGCAAAAGTTATAGCGTCTACAAATTAGGGGATAGTTTTATGGCATTTTTATTAATAATTTTTTTTTTACTAGTAATGGCTGCGATCTGTGATTTTTATTGGGACTGCGACATTATGGCGGACACGTCGGACAATTTTGACACATTTTTGGGACCATTGGCATTTATACAGCGATCAGTGCTATAAAAATGCATTGATTACTGTAAAAATGTCACTGGCAGGGAAAAGGTTAACACTAGGGGGTGATCAAGGGGTTAATTGTGTTCCCTAGTGTGTGTTCTAACTGAAGGGGGGAGTGGACTGTGTAGGGAAGAGATAGATCGCTGTTCATACTCTGTATGAACGGACGATCTGTCACTTCTCCCCTTAGAGAACCGGAAACTGTGTTTACACACATAGATCCTGGTTCTCCGTATGCTCCGAGCGATCGTGGGAGCCCGTCGGTGATTGCGACCGCTGGGCACTCGCATCAGCTCCGTGGGCGAGCAGGGGGCACGCGTGCACCTAGTGGACAAAAGAGGAACCGACGTAACATGACGGCAATTCGCGCAGCCGAGCCATGTTGCCGCAGTACGACTGCGGCAGCTGGTCGGCAAGCGGTTAATGAGCACAATGTCCTACCAGAAAGAAGAAATATAGTAGAAAAATATAAATTTTATTTAATAACGTACATACATCATGAAATACAGAATAAAAGTAGGTGGAATGTTAACAAAAATGCATATAAATTGTGACAGTCACCGCAAAGATTGACAGCATTTTCTTATGATTTATCCAATGGGTTTCGGAGTTTTCAAAATCTCCTTCGGGGGGTACGTAAAAGAGTTAATCATGTGTCTATAATATATTAACAGGCAGTTTAGGCCTACAACCTTAGTAACAACAAGAAAAAATGAAAAAATAGCAGCAGCATAGATTGTTACTAGTAGAGGCGTATAACATGTATACTTACATATTTTCACATTCTCAGCAATACAAGAAGTCTTTAATGAGCCCTCCTGGAACGCAACCTGGATTGTGCATTATCATAATATTCCCATAATTGTCTAATTTTCCTTTCAGAAGTGAAATGTGGACCATTCTGACATTAATGAACGCAATGTCCTACCAGTGCAACATGACATTGCACCAGTCAGAAATCATGAACTTCTTGAAGGAGGAACATTATGACATTGCAGTTGTAAATGCATTTGACCCCTGCACAATGCTGGTCTGTGAAAAGCTGGGACTCCCATTTATTGCTTTCTTCCCTACGTTTATGGCCAATGCTTACCGTGTAGGAATCCCGAGTCCTTTGTCCTATATTCCATTGTTCCAGACACAGCTAACCGACCAGATGGATTTCTTTGGCCGTTTGAAGAACACGTTGGCTTTTTTCATTTCCTTAGTAGTCCTGAAAAAGATGGACTCATTGTATGATGGTGTCATCGAAGAACATTTTCCTGCTGAATCTAGACCAACTATAGCTGATCTTCACTTGAAAGCTGAGCTCTGGCTGTACAATGTAGACTTCACTCTTGAGTTTCCTCGTCCACTTCTGCCTCACGTTCAGTACATTGGGGGATTATTGGCCAAACCTGTAAAACCATTATCACAAGTGAGTATGACTGAATGACCTTTGTTTTAATAAAACAACCTAAAAGGAAATTAAAGCCAACTCAAGCCAAACCTTTTATATTTTATTAGTTTGGAGACAGTGATCCACCACTAGGATTAGAAATAAAGGGAACAGAAAGACAGACAGCAAAAAAACCTTGGGAGAGGTTCTAGCATTTCTTCATTTTACTAGAAAAAAAAGTTTTGTTTTTTTTTTCTTCAAACTCTCTAAAGCCCATCTCGATCCAGCAATGTGGGTGAGAACCGCAGCTCTCCCAGGTCTCTCTCTCTCCTCATTGGCTCACACAGCAACAGGAGCATGGAACCTGCTGCGGTCAATCACAGCCAGTGATCCAATGAGTAGAATGTGGGAGACGGGGACGAGCTCAATTTCATTCACAGAAGTGAGGCTTGGGAGCAAACCTGCTTGAGTGTCCCCATAGTAAGAGGCTTGCTATTGGGGACACTTGGAAGGGGGGAGAAGCCAGGACCACCAGCAGAGGACCCAAAAAGAAGAGGACCGGGCTGCTCTGTGCAAAACCATTGTACAGAGCATGTAAGTATAACAAATTTGTTATTTGTTTTTAAATCATAACCTTTAGAATCCCTTTAAAGTGAAAGTAAACTTCATTTTTCAAAAATTTGCTGACAGGCAGAGTATTTATGACAGAAGAGCCTGTCAGCCGTCATGTACACTGTGCCGCACAAATGCTCAGCTCAGCAAACGTTTACAGCCTCGATCTGTACTGCAGCAATGCGACTCCCGTGAGCATATGGAGGAGGGGAGCAGTCGCCCCCCCAGCCCGCACAATCCATGTGTGTGGCCGTGCACTCTGTGGAGCATCAGACCAACAGGTCTCTACCAGGTCTGTCACCCCCTCACAAGCACGTGACCAGAGCCCAAGGCCCCAATTGGCTCAGAGCACTGCAGCTTGGGACGCAGAGCACTGAAACCTCCCACCCTGCCATACCAGCTTCCAGCTTTCCGCCCCAGTCAGTTAGGACAGGAGGCAGAAGACACAGAACCCGGAAAGAAGACCAGGTAAACATAGAAGCTGCAGCGCCGGGTACCAGGGGAGCCATGACCGGGAAGGGCTCCACCCGTAGGGTTAATACAGACCTGGGGGGGCCCCCCAAAATCCTCCAGCATCAGCCGCCACTGCGGGGGGAGTGGCATCATCGCGGCTGGGCCTATTAAACGACCAATGGCATGGAACCCGGAAGGAAGACCGGGCGAAGATGGAAGTGCCGGGAGCCCGACGGATCGATCCCGTTTTAGCGCTGGAGGCATCGTTTGACAGGTAAATCTGCCATAATGTACTAATATGCTGGGGGTCCCTAAAAGAAAAATATATAGAGGAGTTAACTACCACTTTAAGGATTGCAGAGGTGGCTGTTGACACTGATTCTATACCCCCTGCAGAAATTCCAATCAAGAATAGCTGATAGGAGGTGACTTCACAACTGTTGTTACTAATCACAGATCACCCTTTGAAAGCAGATAATTTGTTTAGCTGTATGACAATGTAAATCTATTGGTGCAGTTAATCCTTTGCGCAAACGCCTGCTATCTACCATCTGTCTTTTTATTTTTCACTTTCAAAAGTTTTTATTGAGTATTAATACAATGTGGTACAGAGTACAGATAGCTGACACTTTCTTAAGAAATTACTTCTATGAGTACAACTTAATAACACAAAAAGCAATGAGAGGAGAGAAGCCACTAAAAACAAACCTACATTTTGTTAAATGGGACAGGTAAAGAAAATCCATAAATAGGAATTCACGTAGGATTAGTTACTCTATCTACCCCAGTGGGAGCTATTCTGACTTTTCTGACCTTGCTGCCATGCCCAGATATGTGCGTAACAATTTACACTATGGTAACTTTCAAAGGCAAAGTTTTTTTTTTCTTTTCTAGATGGAACATTCAGAAATTCAACATAATGTTTTTAAATATCATTAAGCAACAGTAAAATAAACTGGATTAAAAGTGGAAAAATACTTAAGTCCAATCCAATGTTTGCAAGGGTCACCAGCACTTACAAAAAATGATTCTCAGCATCCTTGGTAGTTTCAATGTCAAGTGAGTGCTGGAGACTGCAAATGCAATTATCGTTCCTGGTCCCTGAAGAGTGCATTACAGAATTAACATGCCTAATTGAAAGGGTCTAAAGTCAGCCATAGATTGTTTGAATCTTAGCCGGTACAGCAGGGACCGGTGGAGATTAAACCATGTATGGGCAGGCTGCTTGCAGCCAAGTTGAACGATCGGTCAGCTTGGGTACAACTAGTCTGTCCGATTTTTCATGCAATTATTGCCAGAGGCTATAGCTGCTAGCAATAAACATTGTGTGTTCTCCCGGCTGGGACGGCCCCCCCCCCCCCCCACACCGGGGGAACACAATAGCTATAGGGATTCTTCCATCATCACCTGTGGTTGAAGAAATTGAAATAAAACCATCTATGGCCGGGTTTAGGGGCGGGGTGTTGAAGGTATGCTGGAGTGCTTTATTATGCTCCAATGGACACATACTTAACACCAACTACTCTAAATATATTTATATATCTATCTGACAAGTTTCATAATCTGAAAACCAGCATATTATTTAACAGAATGAAATTGCAATTCATTAGGCATACTGTATATAATATAGATATTATGTATATTTTTGTTCTGAGGCTTAAAGTGATTGTAAACCCTCACTTTATAGTACTTAGAGTGCACTACACCCCACTTAAATTATATAAAATGGGTAGACGGCCAGACTGGTAGATGTGAGCGACATCAAGGTGATCTCATCCACTTACTGTGGAGATGCCCAAAACTCCATAGGTACTGGAGTGAAGTACTGGGGACACTTAATCAAGTGTTCCAGACTAACATTCCCTTAGATCCAATTCACTGTCTATTAGGGGTCCTAGAAGAAATTGTCCCAGAAGAGATGACTAGAATAGCACTCACTAGGGCATTGTTACAGGCACGCAAACTTATATTGATTGGCTGGAAATCGGTCTCACCACCCTCGGTGACCTCCTGGATAACACATATCGGTAATACCATGATTATGGAAAAATGTATTTATCAACATAGGGGTAACTCTAACAGATTCGAGCAAATCTGGGCACTGTGGTTGGACACCCCTGGACTAAGTCCCAGGGAACTGGTATTGTCTAGATTGCTACAGTGTCCTGTGGGAGGTCCATGAAGGTCTATTAAAGATTAAAGGTCAGAGGTATGTTATGCACATCTTTGGCATGTAGACAAGACTGTGGTAATAGATGAAGGATAGACTATACCGTTTGCATGAAAGTGTATTAACCACTTCCCGACCGCTGCACGACTATGTACGTCCTAAGTTTGAACGGGGATATCGTTGTTATGGCAGCAGCTAGCTGCCATAACCCCGGTATCCCCGTTTTCGTGCGGCGGACGGCTTTCAGATAAAAGTGGTCCCTGCGGCGGATTCGCCGCAAGATCACTTTTATCGGTGGCGGGAGAGGGGCCCCCCCCTCCCGCCGCGATCCGGTGCCCTCCGCCGCTTACCGGAGCCGTCGGTAGCGGTGGAGGCGATCGCGTCCTCTGCCGTGGTGTGTATAGAGACGAGTGAGGCCAAGATGGCGCTCACTCGTCTCCATGACACTGCTGGGCGGAAGCGACGTCAAAACATCACTTCCGTCCACGCCTCTTAAAGGCATATTTTTTCAAATGTCATTTTTCTAAATGACTTTTTTTTTTTTTTTTTTATTGCATTTTAGTGTAAATATGAGATCTGAGGTCTTTTTGACCCCAGATCTCATATTTAAGAGGTCCTGCCATGCTTTTTTCTATTACAAGGGATGTTTACATTCCTTGTAATAGAAATAAAAGTGACACAATTTTTTACTTTTTTTTTAAAGTGTAAAAATAAATAAAATATAGTAAAATAAATAATAAAAATAAAAAAAAAATTTTTTAAAACCCCCCTGTCCCGACGAGCTCGCGCGCAGAAGCGAACGCATACGCGAGTAGCGCCCGCATATGAAAACGGTGGTCAAACCACACATGTGAGGTATCGCCACGACCGGTAGAGCGAGAGCAATAATTCTAGCCCTAGACCTCCTCTGTAGCGCAAAATATGCAACCTGTAGAATTTTTTAAACGTCACCTATGGAGATTTTTGAGGGTAAAAGTTTGACGCCATTCCACGAGCGGACGCAATTTTCAAGCATGACATGTTGGGTATCAATTTACTCGGCGTAACATTATATTTCACAATATAAAAAAAAATTGGGATAACTTTACTGTTGTTCTATTTTTTTATTCAAAAAAGTGAATTTTTTCCAAAAAAAGTGCGCTTATAAGACCGCTGCGCAAATACGGTGCAAAAAAAAGTATTGCAATGACTGCCATTGTATTCTCTAGGGTGTTAGAAGAAAAACCATATATAATGTTTGGGAGTTCTAAGTAATTTTCTAGCAGAAAAACCTGTTTTAAACATGTAAACACCTAAAATCCAAAACGAGGCTGGTCTTAAAGTGGTTAATGTATGATGCTTGTACATGGAAACTATGTGAACCTGTTCAATAAACACCTTTTTGATTTAAAAAAAAAAACCCTCACCTTGTAAAACAACCCAATCATTTTAAAATACAAATGAGAGGCAAAACATTTGTGTATAGATTTAAAAAACATTATAAATAACTTCTTTATACCTTTTTTATATGTGATCATATTCCTTCTGTTCTTAGCTGCATAAGAGCTAGGGAAGGAGAAACAGCAATACACTGAATTTCCAAGTAAAAGGGTGTGTTATGACAAGTCTGATCTTTGGAGGAGTATGTAAACTCTTGGAGGGGATGATAAGGGACTATATACAAGATTTTAGTAATAAGAATGATATCATTAGCAGTAATCAGCATGGATTCATGAAGAATCGTTCTTGCCAAACCAATCTATTAACCTTCTATGAGGAGGTGAGTTGCCATCTAGATAAAGGAAGGCCCGTAGACGTGGTGTATCTGGATTTTGCAAAAGCATTTGACACAGTTCCCCATAAACGTTTACTGTACAAAATAAGGTGCGTTGGCATGGACCATAGGGTGAGTACATGGATTGAAAACTGGCTACAAGGGCGTGTTCAGAGGGTGGTGATAAATGGGGAGTACTCAGAATGGTCAGGGGTGGGTAGTGGGGTTCCCCAGGGTTCTGTGCTGGGACCAATGCTATATAATTTGTTCATAAACGACCTGGAGGATGGGATAAACAGTTCCATCTCTGTATTTGCAGACGATACTAAGCTAAGCAGGGCAATAACTTCTCCGCAGGATGTGGAAATCTTGCAAAAAGACCTGAACAAATTAATGGGGTGGACAACTACATGGCAAATGAGGTTCAATGTAGAAAAATGTAAAATAATGCATTTGGGTGGCAAAAATATGAATGCAATCTATACACTGGGGGGAGAACCTCTGGGGGAATCTAGGATGGAAAAGGACCTGGGGGTCCTAGTAGATGATAGGCTCAGCAATGGCATGCAATGCCAAGCTGCTGCTAATAAAGCAAACAGAATATTGGCATGCATTAAATGGGGGATCAAATGCAGAGATAAAACGATAATTCTCCCGCTCTACAAGACTCTGGTCCGGCCGCACCTGGAGTATGCTGTCCAGTTCTGGGCACCAGTCCTCAGGAGGGATGTACTGGAAATGGAGCGAGTACAAAGAAGGGCAACAAAGCTAATAAAGGGTCTGGAGGATCTTAGTTATGAGGAAAGGTTGTGAGCGTTGAACTTATTCTCTCTGGAGAAGAGACGCTTGAGAGGGGATATGATTTCAATTTACAAATACTGTACTGGTGACCCCACAATAGGGATAAAACTTTTTCGCAGAAGAGAGTTTAATAAGACTCATGGCCACTCATTACAATTAGAAGAAAAGATGTTTAACCTTAAACTACGTAGAGGGTTCTTTACTGTAAGAGCGGCAAGGATGTGGAATTCCCTTCCACAGGCGGTGGTCTCAGCGGGAAGCATTGATAGCTTCAAGAAACTATTAGATAATCACCTGAATGACCGCAATATACAGGGATATGTAATGTAATACTGACACATAATCACACACATAGGTTGGACTTGATGGACTTGTGTCTTTTTTCAACCTCACCTACTATGTAACTATGTAGCATAGCTAGAGAACTGACGGCGCTGTGCCCCCCTGCTTGGTGTGGTCAATTTTTTGGTCAGGAAAGCAGATGGACTGGCAGGAACACCAGGGTTTTTACACAAAGGAAGCAAGACAAAGATATGTTTTCATACAAGTACATGGTACAGCAGGCACATATCAGGAATATGAAATGTTGGGTTTACATACTCATGTGTTTTACTAGCCTGCAGGACTTTGTAATATAGGTGTGTTTAGTGTCTGCTGGAATAATATCTTATTCATTTAATGTGTCAAGTATTCATGTATAAAAATCCAGACAGACATTTTCTTACTGCCAAATGAAATTTATTTTCATTAAATTCAGGAACTGGAAGACTTTATATCCGAGTCCGGAGATACTGGATTCATTGTGGTGACTTTGGGATCGATGTTTTCCTCACTCCCTCTAGTGGAATTCCTCAAGGAGATGAACGGTGGATTTGCTAAGATTCAGCAGAAGGTGATCTGGAGGTATCAGAAGTCAAGTTGGCCACAAGAGGTGGAAATTTCTCCCAATGTGAAAATTATGGACTGGGTGCCACAGAATGATATACTGGGTAAAAAGTGTACTATTATTAAAGCAGAAGTTAAAGTATATATGGATACATGAAGACATCAATTAAATATGCTAATGCTCTGAACAATTTCATAAAAGAATCTATAGCAGCTTTTCTCAACCTTTTTGCCATGGAAGAACCACTGATAATATTATATATATATATATATATATATATATATATATATATATATATATATAGATATAAAAATATATAAATAATATAGAAGTGTCAGGGAGTGCAAGTTGTAGGTATAATTAAAAAAAAAAAAAGAAATATGGTGTATTTAGCATGTTTGACACACAGAGTGGATACTTTTTTTTTTAACACTCCCTTGCTGCACAATTATTTTCAATAATAAACATTTAAATAAATATTAATGAATGGCAGTGACAATTGTAGTGCATCCTCAACATCAGTATTAAATGGGAAATCCCTCAAGGGGGTTTTAGCAGCGAAAGTTAGTGTTTGAAAAGCAAAGATGTTACGTAAAAATTAATATTTATTTTTTCATTTGATGGTATCAAAAACATTTTTCCATAATTACATAGAAGTCAAAGTCATAAAAAACAGTTCTGGCCCTAACATAGACATACTCATTAAAAAATGTAAGAAAACTACACATAACTCATGTTGTGTAAACTCTTTGTGCTTGTATAGAGTTTCACACACTATCCCTACGCGTTTCAACCTTTTATTGGTCTTTTTCAGGATTTTTTTTTTATGTGAAAAAGAAAAGATTTACAAATTATCATGTTTATAGGTACATCATTTATATAATTAGTATATTCTAATGGGACCCCGCCTTCACGTCACTTGCAAGAAGTCATTAAGGGGTGACTTCTTGCAAGTGACGTGAAGGCGGGGGCCCATCCGTGGAGGGCAGGAGAGTGACGTGTGGACACCTTGAGACCATTGAGGCTTGGTGTGCTTTTAGAGAAACAGCGATCCCTCTGGCCATAGAACATGGCTTTCTCATCGAAAAGTGGTAGCTATATACTGCTCTGTTGTATTAGAATATACTAATTATGTAAATGTTGTACCTATAAACATAATAATTTCTAAATTTTTTCTTTTTCACATAGAAAAAAATTACCCTGAAGAAGACCAATAAAAGGTAGAAACGCGTAGGGATATTATGTGAAACTCTATACAAGCACAAAGAGTTTACACAACATGTGTTGTGTAGTTTTCTTAAATTTTTTAATGAGTATGTCTGTGTTAGGGCCAGAACTGTTTTTTATGACTTTGACTTCTATGTAATTATGGAAAAATGTTTTTGATACCATCAAATGAAAAAATAAATATTAATTTTTACGTAACATCTTTGCTTTTCAAACACTAACTTTCGCTGCTAAAAAAACCCCTCGAGGGATTTCCCATTTAATACTACAAATTGGGGTGCGCAGCACCTACAACTCATGTATATGTGTTACCTATTCTATATCCTCAACGTCAGTGGTCAGTAAGGAAATTACATTTGTGGTCGGCAGGAAAATTGATTCTTTACATCAGTGGTTTAAAGTGATTGTAAAGGCTCGTTTTTTACTTTTTTTAAATAACAAACATGTCATACTTACCTCCATTGTGCAGGTTGTTTTGCACAGAGTTGCCCCGATCGTCCATTTCTGGGGTCCCCCGGTGGCTCTCGCGACTCCTCCCCGCATCAGATAACCCCCTAGGAGAAGCGCTCTCCCAGGGGGGTTACCTTGCGGGCACGCTTCCAACTCCAGCATTTGCGATCATAGACACAAATGCCGGACTCGACCCTGCCCCCCAGCCCCCGCATCATTGGATTTAATTGACAGCAGCAGGAGCCAATGGCTGCTCTGCTATCAATCTATCCAAACAAGAGACGGGACCCTGTGGAGAGAGGGCCAGCGCATCCTCGCCGAGGGAAATACGGGGCTCAGGTAAGTAAAATGGGGGGGGGCTGGGGGGCCGGTCACTGCTAGGTGTTTTTTCACCTTAATGCATAGGATGCATTAAGGTGGAAAAACACAAGGGTTTACAACCCTTTTAATAGTGGAAGGGGCCCCCCATACAGGCAAGTAAAAATATAATTGGGATTTGAGGTTTCTTACCTGAGGTATGAGAGGAAAGATTGTGCTGGCTCGAAGCTTCTGGCTCTGCTTAGTGACATTGGTGCCACAACTATGAAGGCGCCATCAGACAGGAGATCAGACCACCACTCTTCAGTGTTCAAGGAACATATAGTAAATCTTTGAAGAACATTAGGGTTTCATGGAACCTTTCAGAAAGGCTGATCTATAGCACTCATGCTGACTGAACAACATTACAATCAATCTTTAACAGGCATTGCTGTGATTTAGGTCTGGTCGTCTAGTTAGTAATATCAGTGGCTCTCTGTGGTCATGAATTTTCAAATTCATTACATGTATACTCTTCTTCTCCTCCTCCTCCCCTCACCTTCTCCCTCTCCTCCCTCACCTTATCCTTCTCCACTTAAACTGGCCTTAGATGGATAGAGATTCATCTGGTGCAGTAGAGATCACTTGAATTTTGATCAGTGTGTGCCTGTCACCGCTCAACAAATTTGATCATGTAATCAAATTCTGCTGAAGGAGAATGTTGGAATACCAATATGCTGTGGCCACTAATCAGTGTGACCCTTCCCCATCCCACTCCTTCCCCCTTCTCTCCTCCCTCACCTTACCCTCTCTCCTACTCCTCTCTTCTTCACCCCACTTCTCTTCTCCCCAATGCGCCTTTCCTCTCCCCAACACTTATCATTGCCACTCCTCTCTTAGAATGATTTTTTTTTGTATTGCCTTTACCAATTCTAGGGCACCCGAAACTGCGTCTTTTTGTGACACATGGAGGAATGAACGGTTTGATGGAAGCTGTGTATCATGGAGTTCCTGTTCTTGGGATTCCCCTCTTTGGGGATCAGAGAGAAAACATGGTCAGAGTAAAAGCCAAACAAATGGGAACTTTTATTCTACCTGACCAACTTAAGGCTGACAACTTTGCAAGCACAATTCGACACATCATTGAAAATAAATGGTAATTGTTGGCAATGTAATATCTGTGTGGTGTGCACTGATCAACATACATCTCATATCTGTGAGGTTAGACATCAGATAACTGTAACAGACATAGAATGTGTTCTGGACAGCTGAAGCATGGCAGCTGGTTGGCACTGGACCCAGAAACTAGTGGAGATCACTGGAGTAGCATAACCACTACAGTGATTTCCAGCTTCTAGAGGGATCCCACAGGTATTGTATATACAGTATCTCACAAAAGTGAGTACACCCCTCACATTTTTGTGAATATTTTATTAAATCTTTTCATGTGACAACACTGAAGAAATTACATTTTGCTACAATGTAAAGTAGTGACACACAGCCATTAATGTTTAAACTGTTGGCAACAAAAGTGAGTACACCCCTAATTGAAAATGTCCAAATTGGGCCCAAAGTGTCAATATTTTGTGTGACCACCATTATTTTCCAGCACTGCCTTAACCGCCTTGGGCATGGATTTCACCAGAGCTTCACAGGTTGCCACTGGAGTCCTCTTCCACTCCTCCATGATGACATCACGGAGCTGGTGGATTTTGAAGACCTTGCACTCCTCCACTTTCCGTTTGAGAATGCCCCACAGATGCTCAATAGGGAATAGGTCTGGAGACATGATTGGCCAGTCCATCACCTTTACCCTGAGCTTCTTTAGCAAGGCAGTGGCCGTCTTGGAGGTGTGTTTGGGGTTGTTATCATGTTGGAATACTACCCTGAGGCCTAGTCTCCGAAGGGAGGGATCATGCTCTGCTTCAGTATGTCAGTACATGTTGGCATTCATGGTTTCCTCAATGAACTCTAGCTCCTCAGTGCTGGCAGCACTCATGCAGCCCCAGACCATGACACCCCCACCACCATGCTTGACTGTAGGCAAGACACACTTGTCTTTATACTCCTCCCCTGGTTGCCGCCACACATGCTTGACAACATCTGAACCAAATAAGTGTATCTTGGTCTCATCAGACCACAGGACATGGTTCCAGTAATGCATGTCCTTAGTCTGCTTATCTTCGGCAAACTGTTTGCGGGCTTACTGCTGGCAGCACTCATACGTCCATTTCCCAAAGACAGCCTCTGGATATGACGCTGAGCATGTGCACTCAACTTCTTTGGTCAACCATGGTGAGGCCTGTTCTGGGTGGAATCTGTCCTGGTAAACCGCTGTATGGTCTTGGCCACCATGCTGCTGCTTAGTTTCAGGGTCTTGGCAATCTTCTTATAGCCTAGGCCATCTTTATGTAGAGCAACAATTCTTTTTTTTCAAATCGTCAGAGAGTTCTTTGCCATGGGGTACCATGATGAACTTCCAGGGACCAGTATGAGAGAGTGAGAGTGATAACACCAAATTTAACACACCGGCTTCCAATTCACACCTGAGACCTTGTAACACTAACAAATCACATGACACCGGGGAGGGAAAATGGCTAATTGGGCCCAATTTGGACAATTCCACTTTACTCACTTTTGTTGCCAGGGGTTTAGACATTAATGGCTGTATGTTGAGTTATTTTGAGAGGACAGCAAATTTACACTGTTATACAAGCTATACACTCACTACTTTACATTGTAGAAAAGTGTCATTTCTTCAGTGTTTCAATGAAAAGGGGGGAGTTTGGGACTTTAAACGAGGCACAATAAATGTACCTCTATCCCTGGTTCAGGTAAATAAGAAAGGAATGTGGGACTTTAAATGGGACAATTGACTTGTGGAGGTAGAGTGGTTGGTAAACATTGTTTATTAGTAACAATAGTATGAAACCATTAAAAATGTATTTATATATATATATATATATATATATATATATATATACAGATGCACACATGGCATGAACATGATAGATACAAATGTTTCAGCTTGGCAGCACATGAGAAATATTGAATATTGATAAAAAGGTATAAATACAAATGTGCAACATGTCATAGAAACGGCATTTGGCAATAAGGTGAGAAATATCAATCTTGAGCATGATTAATTGTAGATATAATACAGGATATTTCCTATTAACAGGCATTGGTACACCATATGCAACAGAGCTGCTATAAAAACAAAGATACACATATACATAGATAGTTACATAGTAGTCAATGCATTTAGAATGTATGAAAGGTGTATATGGGCCAATAACTAGATCATGAGCCAGACTTGACTGATCACCCCATGGAAACTCAACGCGTTTCATGGCTATATACCATTCATCAGGAGTTGGGTACAGAAATAAACTGTAAATACAAATAGATATGTAATATTAGTTAATATATTCTACCCGTAAGGGGAGAAAAAACTTCAGTGTTGTCACATGAAAAGATATAATAAAATATTTTTACAAAAATGTGAGGGGTGTACTCACTTTTGTTAGATACTGTACACACAAGAACAAAAAAAACTGCCATACCTGGAGATCGCCTTAAAGCCTAGTACACACGGGCCAAATATTGGGCTGCATCGGCTGGTTCGATAAAAAAAGTCCGACATTCGGCCCGTGTGTACGACAGCCGGTCCAACGGAAGCTGGCATCTGATCAGCGCTCTCAGCCAATGACTGAACAGGGTGCTCTGGTGAGGGGGGGTGTTCCCCAGTCAGAACACAAAAGCTCAGTGGGGGAGATTGCTGTACCATCATCGTATTGTTAGTACGGCAGCTCCTCCCAAGCTCTGCAGTTTTTTTTCATTCAGCCCCCGGGTTGAATTAAAAAACTGTGTGTACCAGGCTTTAAAATTCTGTTGTAAATCCACTTTAGACAACAAGTCGTAAAAGCATTGTACTTGACCTGGATTGTATTATGTTTTATGTTTACAGTTACAAGACATCAGCAATGAAGCTACAAGCTATTAGGAGGTCACAGCCCTTTCCTCCAGACCAGCAATTACTGAGATGGGTGGATCACATCATCCAATCGGGTGGAGGCGGTCATCTTCATCCCTATTCTTACAAACTGCCCTGGTATCAGTATTGGCTGCTGGATGTTATTCTGTTCCTCTTTGTCATTCTCACTGTGGCCATCTACCTCATTGTGACATTATTCAGGGCTCTCATTAGGAAATGTTGTTCTCCTGGAAAATTAAAGAGGAACTAAAGAAACTTGGCATTGTATCAGAACTGAAGATGATTTCATTGTGCTCACAACATGTGTTCAAGTGTCAGTGAAAGTTTGCAGCCGCTGATCAATAACCTCAGGGACATTGCTGTGATCCAAAGACTGATTGTCCATACATGGTACAATACAATTGCATGATTGACATTTGATTCAACAAAACGTTCAAAAATTGAATGGTCAAGTAACGAGCGACAGACAGTGATGGTTTTAATCAATCCAAGTCAGTAGGTTGTGGCAGGGAAAAAAACATCACGCAGGGTTGATTTGATGGCTTTTTTTTATGCGTCCTTGTAAATCCCTTGTGATCAATCTACATGTAAGGTTGTAAAGAAAAAAAAACCCCCACTATTGATTGACCCCGTACAATTGTTTTTTTTCTTCCACAACCTTCATGGGTCAATCAAAATCATCATCTTGATCAGTTTTATTGTACTGTGTATAGCCACCATTAGATTTTAAAGCAGCTTTATGCATATCATCCCTTCACCTGCCTCCTGTGGTGGGATCCTTCCAGGCCAGCCTCCCGAGCTCCAGCCTAAGGTAAAACTCCCCGGTAAGGGGTCCCTCAAGGGCCAGCTCTCTCAGCACTGCTTCTTTATCTTCCACCATTCTCTCCTGCTGGCATGACTCATGTCTATTTAAGGGCTTTTTTGCTCCCTTGCCAGGCTCACTCCTGGGGATTGGCTAAGGCCCCTAAATATTCGAGGTAACCCCTCCTAGCCCCCACCCACTATCTTCCAGAACATTCTCCAACATTTTAGAAACTGGGGAGGCACCAGAGAGCTGCCAGGATGAGTCATCCAGTCCTTGCCTCTAATAACCCTGACCCAGATTCAGTGACTCAGGTTTATCCCTGGGCCAGACTATCATTTACCTACTCTCACTTCTAGTAGCACACACTAGTGGGTGCTACATATACATGGCAAATTATGTCATTAAATAATAGTTTGTATTGTAAACATTTCAATAAAAATTACTGAACAAGAAAAATCAAGGTCCTCTTAAGTCGCAGCTCCTCTTCCCCCACATAAAAAAAAAAAACACCCAGTGAAGGCTGTAGAAAAATGCAAGAAAAATGTAAAAATACTTTACACACGGCTTGCAGTGTGCTTGCTTTTTTTACTCTTTCGTCTGTGACTCTCTCTAAACTCCTCATTCATCTGCCCAGCCTAAAAGGACCGTTTTTTTTTATCCATTCCACTAGTATCCCTGACAATGTCACAAGAGGCAATCAGCTCAGCATACTGTAACTTGGGATATGGGTGAGGGCTGTAGTCTGGTTCAGGTTGACCATCATAACTTACAGGGGGTGGGGCTGAGCCATGCTCTGTGTGTCAATGGATACACAGAATAGGACTCAGGAGCGAGCATGCACAAATGCCCCTATAGCAAACTTTTAGCTGTGGGGGCACTCGGTGGGGGGGGGGAGGAGCCAGGAGCACCAGTGGGGGCCCTTAGAAGAGGAGGATCGGGGCTGCTCTGTGCAAAACCATTACACAGAGCAGGTAAGTATGACTTGTTCGGTATTTTAATAAAAAAAAAGAAGAAAAATAGCTTGTGGCTCAGTCTATTTATCAATAAAAAGAATATATATCATTTCAAATACTAACTATATACACAGATCAGCTATAACATGACTGACCGGTAAAGTGAATGATATTGATTATTTCACTACAATGGCACCTGAAAGTGGGTGGGATATATTAGGCAGAAAGTGAACATAGATTTGAGCGACTTTGACAAGGGCCAAATTGCAATGGCTGGACAAAACGGGTCAGAGCAACTCCAAAACTGCAGCTCTTGTGGGATGTTCCCAGTATGCAATGGTTAGGACCTACTAAAAGTGGTCCAAGGAGGGAGAAACAGTGAACCCGTGACAGGGTCATGGCCGAGGGTGGCCAAGGCTCATTGATGCATATGGGGAGCGAAGACCTGCATGTGCTCAAATAGAAAAGCTACTGTAGCTCAAATTTCTGAAAACATTACTGCTGGTTTCAATAGAAAGGTGTCAGAACACATAGTGTATTGCAGTTTGTTAGGAATGGGGTTGTGTACCGCAGACTGGTCAGGGTGTCCATGCTGACCCGTGTCCACAGCCAAAAGCAGCTAATGTGCACTTGAGCATTATAACTGGACCACAGAAGAAGGAAGCTTGGTCTGATCAATTAAGTTTTTTCTTTTACATCATGTGGATGGCTGGGTGCGTGTGTGTTGCTTACCTGGGGAAGAGATGGCATCAGAATGGACTATGGGAGGCACGTGTAGACAGAATGTTGGTGTTGGACATCTTGGTCCTTGATTTTTCAGTCCCCCCCCCCCCCCCCCCCCCCGCATTGATAAGTTTACATGATCACTCTAATGCATAAATTACAAAGAATGAGTGATATGTGTAGTGTCCAAGAGAGTAACTATCCCCAATGGTTAGGTTTATAAAATTCTTGTCTAATAATAACTAAAGAGTATTGTGTACATGTCAAACATGGGTAGGAACCTGTAGGACTCCAAAAGTAATGTTTAACATCTACTGTTGAGGTTCTAAACTTTGACCTGACTAGCCAATCTCTCAAGCGGTCATTCTGCCTGAAAGCTTGTACTGGGACCACTTGTAATTCTGGTATTTCTGGATATGCTTGGCGCAGAACAAACAAAATGTCTTCTGCACCTATTCTGTGGGTGTATTCACACACACGCACCTAATATATATAATTTCAGTGAAGTGGCTTAACATGTATGCCACAAGCTTGTTTTGTTACCCAACAGATAAATATATTTCTTTACAACTCAATATTTTACGCTGTGAAAAACAACATTTCTCTATACAGTTATTCTCAGCAGCGGCAGCTGATGGCTGAGCTGTTGCGGGTGAGCCATCGTGGCGGCTGGTGGGTCGGTTGGTCTTCCTCTGCTTCTCCTCCGGCCGTATGTCTCCTCCCTCCTCCTTCCCCTTGGCCAATAAGATTGCTTCTCCTTTCGGCCAATCGGGAAACGGGTATCTGGCTGGGAGAAGAATCAGTGTTACAATAACGAATATTCATTCGCTGTTGTCACACAACAGGGTGGACTGCACGCGCAGTGCTCTGTGCCCCAAGCCCACCCTTTTTAGAAGCCTATTAGAGCCTCTGGTTCTAATCATGTACTTCAAACTCCCCACCATTGGAATCGATGCATCCGGCGCCCTGTATGCAGATTAGGGGCCAGACGCATGGATAGGGGGGCAGCGCCCTGTGCCCCTAATGGATGGGCCACCACTTACAGGGGTGGCCTGTCCATTAAGGGCGCACGTGCGCCGCCCCTCTCTCCAGCCACCCCCCTCTATGACTAATGGATAGATTCATGGATAGCATGAATCTAGGGTTGTCCCCGATACCGATACTAGTATCGATACCGGCACCGATACCGAGCATTTGCCCAAGTACTTGTACTCGTGCAAATGCTCCCGATGCTTCCCCCGATACCTGGAAGTCAGCTGTAATCGGCGCGTGGGGGAGTTACAAGATTCTCCCCCAGCGGCTTTCAGCTGCTTTAGTGACATACAGCGGTGATCGGTCACCGCTGACTATCACTGCATCCTCCTCCATGCCCCCTCCGTTCCTCTGTCCCCCTCCGCTGTCCCCCTCCGTTCCTCTCTCCTTTTCTGTCCCCCTCCGCTGTCCCCTCCGTTCTTCTCTCCTTCTCTGTGCCTCTCCGCTGTCCCCTCCGTTCCTCTTTCCTTCTCTGTGCCTTTCCGCTGTCCCCCTCCGTTCCTCTCTCCTTTTCTGTCCCCCTCCGCTGTCCCCTCTGTTTTGCTGTGCCTCTCCGCTGTCCCCTCCATTCCCCTCTCCTTCTCTGTCCCCCTCCGTTCTCCCCCTCTGTTCCACCGTCCTCCTCCTCCTTCCTTTGTGAATGGACAGAGTCAGCTGACTCTGTCTATTCACATAACTGCAACATTGTAATCTCCTGTGATTACGATGTCTCAGTTTATGAATGGAGAGGAGCCGCTGTCTTCTCTCCATTCATTTTCAGTGCAGCTGAGGCTGCAGAGAAAGGGACTGGGGAATCTCTTTCCTCTATCTCTTTCTCTCTCTCAAGGGGGAGATATCAGAGGTCTGTTAAGACCCCTGATATCTCACCAAAGCCCCCCAACAGGGCTGATTAAAAAAAAAAAAAAAAAAAACACATATTGCAATAAAGAATAAAAAAAAATTATTGTAAAAAATAAAAATTGTAAATTATAAAAAAAAAAAAAACACACACACACATGCACCATTCACCCCCCCCCCCCCAAAAAAAGCACTGTTAAAAAAAAAAAAAATAAACACTGTCACGTGACATAAAAAAAAAGTATCGGTATTCGGTATCGGCGAGTACTTGAAAAAAAAAGTATCGGTACTTGTACTCGGTCCTAAAAAAGTGGTATTGGGACAACCCTACATGAATCTATCCATGGCTGCCGCTGCCACACCCTAATCAGGTGTTCAGACCCATTTCGGGCGCTGGGCGCTTGAATTCCAGCCATGGGGTGTTTTTTTGAAGCACCTGATTAGAGTCATAGGCTCTAATAAGCTTCAAAAAAAGTGGACTGTTAGTGTAAAGCATTACGCTCGCAGTCCACCCAGATGTGTTAGAAAAGCAAATGAATATTTGCTTTTCTAACACTGAACCGCCTCTCCGCCAATCAGGTAGCGCGGGTCTAATACCCGTTACCTAATTGGCTGAAGGCAGAGGCACTCTAATTCGATGCCTATAAAAATGGAAGAACAGAGGAAGGGGAAGCATGGAGGACACAGGAGCTGTCCCACAGCTCCCCACCGTCACCTGCTGCCTGACCCGCCACTAAGATAGGGGTAAGTGCCATGGGCAGACAGCGGGCGTGCAGGGGCCACAGTGGCTCCATTTGATGGGCACAAGTGACTGCATTTGACGGGCACAAGTGGCTGCATGTGATGGGCACAATGGCTGCATTTGATGGACACAGTGAGGCTGCAATTGATGATTTTTTTTCAGTATTTTTCAGTTTGTTTGCACCACCCCAAAAAGTTTGAGAACCAACCGCCACTGCTGTTATACAAGCTGTACACTCGCTACTTTACATTGTAGCAAAGTGTAATTTCTTCAGTGTTGTCACATGAAAAGATATAATAAAATATTTACAAAATCTGAGGGGTGTACTCACTTTTGTGAGATATTGTGTGTGTGTGTGTGTGTGTATATATAATTTTTTTAAAGATCTTTTTATTTTTGAACAACACAACAACATAATACACGTTGAGCAAAGTATAAGTACACAGTTGAAACCCTCAAAGGGTCATATTTCTGATGTTATGGCAAATATAGATCTACAATCTATACAGGAGGGTGACAACGGTTGTATAAATGGCATGGCTCCTTTCGGTCACTACAATAACAAAAGAATTAGGCAAATCAAAGTAAAAATACAACATTAACATAACATGATGGCATCAGTACCGTGTAATCTATATGGCAATAGGCATGTTGATACAAAACTTAGGGACTTGTGGAGGTGTCTGAAGCTGTAGAAGGCTCTACCAGCCACTTAGCCCAAACCTTATCATAATTACTGGGGCATCCCCTTGTTAGTGTAAGTGTCTTTATAAAGTGGTAAGCGGTTATTGATCAGTTGTTTTCAAACTGAGGGGGGGCATAAAATGTGAGATTGGCTAGCGTCCGCTCCGCCACTGTGGGCAGAAGAGCTTCCACCAGCCCCAGCAGATATACAGACATCGATGATTGCAAGGGGTTGTAAATAATGTGCGACGGGAGTCACTTTTGGGCGCAGGGTGACCAAGAAAATAATGAACCCTGAGAATATGATTGGATTACTTCAAATGGGACAGTAATATTCATTAACAATATCTCTCAAGAAATATGAAGATTTTATCCCCTGTACACTGTGAGGTCTATGACCAGGAACTATAACTCCTAATAGAAAAATGGTGAAGTGTTCAATACTTATTTTACCCACTGTATATATTCTGAGGACACATGAGCTGTGGGGCTTCCCAGGGGTGGGGCAGGCTTGTCTCCCCTGGTACTTGCTGCCATGTCGCCTCAGGTGGGTGACCTGAGGGCCTGAAACTGGAATGCAAGAGTGGCTCTGGTTCTTCTAAGCTGACTGAGGGGCGAAGTTCATTGTGGATTCATCTGGTATCACTGAAAGAGCTGCCAGTTGCTCTACAAAGACCTGTGAGTACAGACATCTATGGAATCTCAGGGACTAGTGCTGTTAGCCCCCCTCTGCTGTTCTCTAGTCAGCTAAGGGCCCAGCTAAAGAGATCACTCGCTAGTAATCTGAAAAGCTCTGTCTACCTGCCACTTGCTGAAAGGGACTGTGCTCAAGTTTTTCACTTCTACACTGCTAAATCAGGAGAAGTCTGGCATCTGCTCCAAACAAGGGACTTCTCCTAATGCTCCAACAGCTAGAGTCCTCAAGTTGTGAATAGTTTTGTTTCAGAGTATCCTACTGCAACCCCCTTTTCCTATCCAAGTTTCTCTAAAATAAAACTACAAAACAACACCCCTAGACTGGTCTTTGACTCCAACGAGCTGAAGTGTGTGTGCACCTGGCTGTGGAAATACTTTGTGCCTGGCTTTCCTTACAGAAGTAAGGAATATCTGGGCAATACTCTAGCAGCTCCTATGGAAGTAGTGCCACATTATTAACAAACTTTTCATTTGGAGGTTCTTTATGATTTTTTTTTTTTAATCCATTCATTTGTGTTCATAATTTAGGAAAGTCTACTTTGTTCTGTCTAAATCAGTGTTTAGGCTGCTGATGTTCTAGGGGCTGCTTTGACTTTTTTTAAAGTGACCAAAATTCAAAGTGTACACAAATATGTAGCGCCACCCCCGTGAGGGCCGCTGGAAGATGACTGACCCCAAAGGTTATCCTGACCTTGCAAGCCTCCCAAAACCTCTGAGACCCTGGGTTCAGACATATTTCAAAGTGAAACATAGAAACATAGAAAAGTGATGGCAGAAAAAGACCAAGTAGTCAATCGAGTATTTTTTTTGTTTTTTAATAAAAAAAAAAAATTAAAAGTCAGCAGCTACAAATACTGCAGCTGCTGACTTTTAATAATCGGACACTTACGGTACCTGTCTCAGGGTCCAGCGATGCGGGGGAACAAAGCTCCGCTCGTCTCCCCCTCCTCTCTGCGGCGCCGGCATTTTCACTGTGGGCGCCCGGCTGTGGCTTCACAGCCGGGCACGCACTGCGCATGTGCGAGTCGTGCGGCGCGCTGTGACTGGCCAGGCAATCATCTGAGACCTGTAACGTGTCCCAGATGATTGCCGAGAGGGAGGGGGGAATGGTGAACTGACTTCCAGAACCGCAAAGCCCCGGGAGGAAGTGGGAGCTGGAACCCTCTTTTTAGAGGGTTTCCACTAACCCCCCCCCCCCCCAAAAAAATGACATGCCAAATGTCTTTTTGACCCCAGATCTCATATTTAAGAGGTCCTGTCATGCTTTTTTTCTATTACAAGGGATGTTTACATTCATTGTAATAGGAATAATAGTGACACAATTTTTTTTAAAAGAACAGTGTAAAAATAATAAGTAAAATAAATAAGAAAAAAAAAAAAAAAACACGCCCAGTCCTGCCAAGCTCGTGTGCAAAAGCGAACGCATACGTGAGCTGAGCCCACATATGAAAACGGTGTTCAAACCACACATGTGAGGTATCGCCACGTTAGAGTGAGAGCAATAATTCTAGCAATAGACCTCCTCTGTAACTCAAAACATGCAACCTGTAGAATTTTTTAAACGTCGCCTATGGAGATTTTTGAGGGTAAAAGTTTGTCGCCATTCCACGAGTGGGCGAAATTTTAAAGCGTGACATGTTTGGTATCAATTTACTCAGCGTAACATTATCTTTCGCAATCTAAAAATAATTGGGCTAACTTTACTGTTGTCTTATTTTTTAGTTAAAAAAAGTGTATTTTCTTTCTCGTACATCACGGGACACAGAGCCTCAGTAATTACTGATGGGTTATATAGGGTATCACTAGGTGATTGGAGACTGGCACACCCTAGACAGGAAGTTCAACCCCCTATATAATCCCTCCCCTTACTGGGAATACCTCAGTTCTTTCGCCAGTGTCTTAGGTGTTGGTCATGAGTAAAGATGTGCTGTGCTGAGCTCCAAAGGAATATCCTATGCTGGGGCATGCTATGCACCGGATCCATTCAAAGTGTCTTTTCCAGGCTGAATTGGATGGTACCCGGGCCTCATGTCCGAAGAAACAAGGTTTTACCTGTAACGCTTCTCTTTTTAAAGAGCTGGACCTCGGGATCCAGTATTTGTTTTTTTCAGCCATACTCCTGGCGGGGTGCTTTACGGGCCCAGAACTGCGGATCCCCCTATTCAAGGGGGCCCCAGTCTCTGAAGGTTTTTCTTTAAACGGAGCCCACCGTGAGAGGTGAAGATTGGATCTGTTATACAGAACCCTGCAGCTGGATAAGGTAAGGGAGACTCCTCAAGAATTTTTTAATTCTAGTAGGTTTTCTCCTTTAAGTAAATGTATGCTATGCCTATAGTTGCCACCGGGGGCTGTCAAGAGCACATACCTTTCATGCCTGTTCCGTCTGTCTCAGTGTCCATGATGTACGCTCCTCCAGCCATGCTCCAGGTAGGATGTGGGTAAGGGGGGTTCTTTCCTTCAGGGATTCTCCCACCATGGCTTAGGGGGCCGGGGTGAGCCTTAGCAAGGAGCGGTAGTATATCGCACCACCCGCCGCCGCCACTGCCATTTCGGCAGTTTCCCATCCACTGGCCCTTATCTCTCTTCCTCCCCAGCCTCCCCCCCATGCTTGTCCCGAGAATCAGAGCCTTGGCTCGCGCGGGAAAGCACACGTTTTTGAAAAAGGGGTGGTCGGAGGAGGGGGGGGCAGAGCGTTAACGCGACGTCCGGCGTGATTAGATGCCCACATCGCTGGTTACACAAGCTATAAAGTGCACTCTCTTTCAGGTGCACGCAGCTTATGAAGGGACACAGAGCTGACGGGCGCATGTGAGTGTGGGACACAGGCATTTCCCAGGCAGCATTTACTTAAGCACCAGCCTGGGTATTGGTAGCAGCGGCAGTTGCTGAACTACATCGCTCGGCAGTCAGTGCATTTTTGTGGTACTTCTACCTTTGTTGCTTGGCACTATGGGTAGATGAGGTACAAATACCCCGAAAAATAGGGGCTCTAAGGGATCTCCCTCAGGCTCTGAGGACCCCCTTCTGCAGCACCTTCCCCCCCTGAAGGACCTGGGGAAGCTGGCCAGGATGAGCCGTCAGGGTCAGGGGCTGCAACTGCTTCTGGCACTTCAGCCCCTGTATACATTACGCAGGAGGTTTTTTCCTCAACCATAAATGGTTTAGAGGAAAGACTAGTGGCCTTAATCGCATCTTCACTCAGTGGAAGAAAACGCGCTAGGTCCCCCTCTGTCACCCAGGACCCTCAAACAGAGGAACTCTGGGAAAAAGGAGAGGAATCCCTCTCAGAGGATCAGGATGAGACTAATGATTCCTCTTCTGAGGAATCAAGTGGAGAAGGGCCCTCTTCAGCTTCTCAGGATGAGAAGGTGTTAGTGCAAATTCTTGCTGGATTGGTCTGCTCCACATTTAAGTTGCCCGTATCTGAGTCAGGTAAAGAACCCTTCTCTTGTTTGGGTTCACTGAAGCCTCCTCAAACTACACATGCCTTTCCTGTTCATAGTTTACTGGAAAAGCTTATTTATTCTGAGTGAGATCACCCAGATAAACATTTTTTTCCGCCTAAAAAGTTTGCAACACTTTATCCTATGGAGGAAAAATAAACAAACATGTGGGGTAAACCAGCAATTGACGCCACCATTTCCTCCGTAAATAAAAGTCTGACTTGTCCTGTCGACAACGCTCAGATGCTTAGGGATCCAACTGATAAGAAATTGGAATTCCTGTTAAAAAATGTTTTCTCCTTGGCAGGTTCAGTGGCTCAACCTTCAGTGGCAGCAGTCGGAATCTGTCAATACTTGAGAGACCATGTTAAACAGGTCCTCAAAGTTTTACCTGAACAGCAAGGCCAGGGGTTTGTCAACCTACCAGCAGCTTTGTGTTTTGCTGTTGACGCAATCAGAGATTCTATCATCCAAACCTCTCGCCTTGCGCTTGGGTTGGTGCATATGCGTAGAATCTTATGGTTGAAAAATTGGTCAGCCGAATCACCATTTAAAATGTTTCTAGCTGGATTTCCCTTTCGTGGTGCAAGGCTGTTCGGAGAGGATTTGGACAATTATATCCAAAAGATCTCTAGTGGGAAAAGCACACTCTTACCAGTTAAGAAAAGGAGTAAACGTCCCTCTTTTAAACGGGCTCTGTCCCCAGTGCCAGGAGCATCAGCCAGGCAGTCGCGACGGCCTCCTCCGTCAGGCTCAAGAAATAAATCTGAGTCGACCCCAGGGACAAAAGAAGTCCTGGGGAGAAAGCCTACTAGACAAAACGCTAAAGCCTCTTTATGAAGGAGCGCCCCCGCTCGCTCGTGTGGGGGGAAGACTGCTACAGTTCTCAAGGCTCTGGCAGGAGGATTTCCAGGACAGATGGGTGATCTCCACATTAACTCTAGGTTACAAACTAGAGTTCCGAGAATTCCCCTCTCCTCGTTTCCTCAGATCAAATGTTCCCAGAGAACCAGAGAAAAAGACGTCTCTCTTTCTAGCGTTGGAGCGACTATTGTCGCAAAAAGTTATAGTGGTTATTGCCACGGAAGAGCAGGGATTGGGGTTTTATTCAAACCTTTTCACAGTTCCAAAACCAAATGGAGATGTCAGACCCATTCTGGATCTAAAGGATCTAAATCGATTCCTAAAGATTCGGTCCTTTCGCATGGAATCAATCTGATCAGTAGTCTCCATCCTACAAGGAGGAGAACTTCTAGCGTCTATAGACATCAAGGATGCGCACCTGCATGTACCTATTTTCCCTGCTCATCAAAAGTACTTGCGTTTCGAAGTAGAAAAACGCCACTTTCAGTTTATAGCTCTGCCTTTCGGGCTAGCTAATGCACCTCGGGTGTTTACAAGGATCTTGGCTTCTCCTCTGGCCAGATTAAGGGCCCAAGGTATAACGGTAATAGCATACCTAGACGACCTGCTCTTGATAGACCGGTCGGTAGCCCGCCTGGACCAGAACTTGGTCACCACAGTAAACTACCTGGAATACCTAGGTTGGGTTCTCAGCTTAGAGAAGTCTGCTTTAAAACCAGTAAGAAGACTAGAGTATTTGGGCCTGGTCATAGATACAAGCCAGAAGAAGGTATTTTTACCCCAGGCAAAGATCAGTGCCATAAAAGAACTGATTCAGGTAGTCAGGGCAAAGAAGAGTCACTCTATTTGCCTTTGTATGAGGCTGCTGGGAAAGATGGTGGCTTCATTCGAAGCAGTTCCCTATGCTCAGTTTCATTAGAGACTACTGCAACACAGTATCCTGTCTGCCTGGGGCAAGAAGGTTCAGGCGTTAGATTTTTCGATGCGTCTGTCTCCTACAGTGCGTCAGAGCCTCAATTGGTGGTTAATACCCGAAAATCTGCAAAAAGGAAAATCCTTTTTACCGGTTACCTGGACAGTGGTAACAACGGATGCCAGTCTTTTGGTTGGGGAGCAGTTCTGGAACAGTCGACTGTCCAAGGGAGATGGTCCAAAACCGAGAGAATCTTACCCATCAACTTTCTGGAGATCCATGTGGCGTATCTAGCCCTAAAGGCCTGGACACTCAGGTTACAGGGTTGCCCTGTCAGGATCCAATCCGACAATGCCACAGCAGTGGCTTATATCAGTCACCAAGGAGGCACCAGGAGTCGTGCAGCTCAGAGAGAAGTGAGCCAGATCTTAATCTGGGCAGAAAAGCATGTGCCTTGCATATTGGCAATTTTCATTCCGGGGATAGAGAACTGGCAGGCAGACTATTTGAGTCGCCGGCAGTTAGTCCCAGGGGAATGGTCTCTTCACCCTGACGTCTTCTTGGCCATATGCCAAAGATAGGGGGTTCCGGATGTAGATCTCTTTGCATCTAGGTTCAACAACAAGATCGACAAGTTTGTGGCAAGAACAAAGAATCCTCTTGCATACGGGACAGATGTGTTGGTGACTCCGTGGCATCGGTTCTCACTGATTTATGCATTACCTCCTATTCTGCTACTGCCACCACTTCTTCGCAGGATCAGGCAGGAAAAGAAGTTTGTACTTCTGGTGGCTCCAGCTTAGCCCAGAAGAGCTTGGTATGCAAAAATAGTAAAAATTACAGTAGGTTCCCCGTGGACCCTACCGTCACGTCCAGACCTGTTATCCCAAGGTCCAGTGTTCCATCCAGCCTTACAAATTTGACGGTTTGGCTATTGAAACCCATGTTCTGAAGAGTCGTGGGCTTTCAGGTCCTGTGATCTCTACCTTGATCAATGCAAGGAAGCCAGCTTCCAGAATGATTTATCATAGAGTCTGGAAAACTTATGTCTCCTGGTGCGAATCCAGGGGTTGGCATCCCAGAAAATATGTCATAGGTAGAATTCTTGACTTTCTGCAAATGGGGTTAGAAATGAAGCTGGCCTTGAGTATCATCAAGGGCCAGGTCTTGGCCTTGTCAGTATTGTTTCAATGGCCGCTTGCTTTCGCATTCTTTGGTCCGAAGCTTTATACAGGGGGTAACGCGCCTTAATCCTCCGGTTAAGGCGCCCCCTAAACCCCTGGGACTTGAATTTGGTTCTGTCAGTTTTACAGAAACAGCCTTTTGAACCAATACATCAAATTCCCTTGGTCCTGTTGACAAGGAAGTTCATTTTCTGGTAGCCATTTCTTCTGCTAGAAGAGTATAAGAATTAGCAGCTCTTTCCTGTAAAGAGCCTTATTTAATCAAGCACAAGGACAGAGTGGTATTGCGCCCTCATCCTAGCTTTCTACCGAAGGTGGTTTCAGGTTTTCATCTAAACCAAGATATTGTTCTGCCTTCCTTTTTTCCAGATCCCTGTTCTACGGAAGAAAGGTCACTACATTCTTTGGATGTAGTAAGAGCAGTCAAAGCTTATCTAGCTTATCAAATTCGCAAAACGGATGTTTTGTTTGTATTCCCAGAAGATCCTAATAGAGGACAGGCAGGGTCGAAATCTACCATTTCGAAATGGATTCGGCAAGTTATTGTTCAAGCTTATGGTTTGAAACAGAAAATTCCGCCTTTTCAAATCAAGGCGCACTCCACAAGGGCTATTAGTGCTTCGTGGGCAGTGCATCACCGGGCCTCTATGGCTCAAATCTGTAAGGCCGTAACCTGGTCTTCAGTCCATACATTCACCAGATTTTATCAGGTGGATGTAAGAAGGCATGAGGATATCGCCTTTGGGCGTAGTGTGCTGCAGGCAGCGGTACGAGCTCCTCAGGTCTGATTACACCCTACTTTGTTGTTGTTCCCCTCCCCTCAGATAGCATTGCTCTGGGACATCCCATCAGTAATTACTGAGGCTCTGTGTTCTGTAATGTACGAGAAAGAAAATAGGATTTTTATAACAGCTTACCTGTAAAATCATTTTCTTTTGAGGTACATCATGGGACACAGAGGTCCCACCCCTCTTCTAATACACTTATATTGCTTTGCTACAAAACTGAGGTATTCCCAGTAAGGGGAGGGGTTATATAGCTGTTATAAAAATCCTATTTTTCCCCAAAAAAGTGTGCTTGTAAGACCGCTGCGCAAATATGGTGTGACAGAAAGTATTGCAACGACGCTATTTTATTCTCTAGGGTGTTAGAAAAGAATATATATATAATGTTTGGGGGTTCTAAGTAATTTTCTAGCAAAAAAACTGTTTTTAACTTGTAAACACCAAATCTCAAAACGAGACTCTGGGCTGAAGTGGTTAACTTTCCTCCAGTTAGTTTGAGGTCTTGTCTCCGTTTTCTTGATTTTGGTTTCATATTGAAAAAACTGCCCTCCTAAACCGCATTTACTACCTTGATGTATTTAAAGGTTTCAATCATGTCTCCCTTTTCCCTTCTTTTCTCCAGGCTGTACATATTAAGTTCCTGAAGTCACTCTCGATGTGCTTTATCCCCCAGACCCTTCACCATTTTTGTTACCCATCTCTGGACTCGTTCTATTTTAGCAATATCTTTCTGTAAGTGAGGTCTCCAGAACTGGACACAGTATTCTAAATGAGGTCTCACTAAAGATCTATATAGGGGAATCAGGACCTCCTCCCTCCTCTTGGTGATCCCTCTAGTGATGCATCCTAGAATTCTATGCACTTTTCCCACTGCCTGGTCACACTGTTTGCTCATTTTGCAATCATCTGAGATAAGTACCCCTAAATCTTTTTCCTCTGTAGTGCTGGCCAACACTATACCCCCAACGTTGTACTCTCACAAGGGATTCATTTTCATTTTCTCTAGGTGCATTATTTTACATTTAGAAAAATTTAACTGCAGTCTCCACTGCTTTGACCAATCCTCCAGCAATGCCAAATCATGTTCCATGTTACAGACACCTCCAAGGATATCAACCCTATTACACACCTTAGTGTCATCAGCAAAAAGACATACCTTGCCCAACAAACCTGTAGTTATATCGCTTACATATAGATTAACCACTTCCTGCCCGCCATATAGCAAAATGATGTGCACAAAGTGGTTGTATTATCTTGACTGGACGTCATATGGAGACTTTGTCCCTCTTGGCTGGCTTGACAAGAAAACTGTTATGGAAATTTCTGCTTGAGACGCTGAAAATAATTGCTGAAGAGGAAACTGTACCTGAGGATCTGCAATAAAAGGATCGCCCTGCTTTTACTTCTGCTTCATTTAGTCTGTGGATCTGTGCTTAATGAATTTCTAATGCTGCTTCTTGAATATTAACTCATCAGTCATCAAATCAATATTCATTAAGGCGCCAGATCTGAGATGAGGAAGCAAATCCCTGCTCTTCTAGCAGGATGGCCACCTCCACACAGAGACAGTGCAGAACAATGCATGTTCTGCAAATGTTGGGAAAAAGTTCATATGGAGGGAGACCACAGGCAATATTGGCAACTAGTTCTTTGTGGGGACAGCTTCCGAGGTACAGGTGTACTAATTTGGTGGGCACACACCTAGGGGTCTAGATGTCGGGAACTATTTTGACAGGAGTGACCTTTTTTTGCGTAACAAAGCTGCTGTCTTCTCTTTCTGCACAGATTGCTGTGTCAGTGCTTGCTAACATGGGGATGCCCAGAAGGTATAACTGTGGAGAAGATAGCTGTTTGAAAGGGCCTAATCAGAAGTCTCTTCCTGGGGTCTCTCCCCCCCCCGGGAAGCAGCCTGTGTGTGATACAGAACTACTGCTGTAAGGCCTCAGCAGATGCCATGGCTGAGGGCCTGATGGGAGCTGAACTTAAGGAAACTTGCTGGAGGACACCACTTATTGAAGATGGGCCTGCAGAGGAAATTTTTCTTTGAAGAGTGTTGCTATTGAGCTGGTTAAGTGCTGCCTCTGGACATTGTGAGTAGGACCTTTTGCCTGTAGCTCCAGGTGTGCAAGTACTTTGACCAGTACCACCAGAGGTTGCTGCATGGACTGTGACTGCTCTTAGAGAGTCTAAGGTTAACTGGATGTCCCCTCAACTTCCAGCACTTTGAGGCTGCTACTGAAGGGCTACTGAAACAGGACTTTGAGAATCTTTACTTCAAGACCTGCCTCTGATTTTGAGTATCCTACTTATGTTCAAGATCTGCAGTAAAACTTCAAAAGACACCCCTAGACTTAGCCAGAATTTTGCTGAGATGCTTCTGGAGCTGGTACCAGGGCCGTAAGCCTCTGAACAGCTAAGGGAGGCCAATTTATTTCCAGCAGCCCCCCCGGGGGTGACCTCTACATTTAGAAACTAGCAAGGACAATTGTCACCTGCAGATCAAATGTTAATGTTGGGCATCTTGGTGCTTGATTTTTTGTTTGGTTCCCTCTACATAGATACATTTACATAAATACCCTAATGCATAAATCAATAAGGATGAGTGACATGTATAGTGTCTAATGGTGTCACTAGTCGGGTGTATAAAGTTCATGCCTATTAATCATTAAAGAGCATTGTTGACATGCCAAACATGGGTAGGAAGCTGTGTGTTTAGGATGTTTACCATCTACTGTTGCGGTTCTAAACTTCGACCTGACTAGCTCATCTCTCAAGCGGTCATTCTGTTTGAAAGCTTGTACTAGTACCACTTAAGTTGTAATTGTGGGATTTCTGGATATGCTTGGACCAGAACACACCAAAGTGAAGACTACATGTCACCTGCACCCATTCTGTGGTGGTATTCATAATTCACACACACATGTACCTTATATAATTAGGATGAATGGTTCAACATTCATGCCACAAGCATGTTTTGTTACCCAACAGAAAAATATATTTCTTTACAACTTCAGACTTTATACTGTGAAAAACAACATTTATCTATATAGCTCAGTGCTTTCTTCTAGAACACATTTAATTTGGCACAGTTGTACTGTTGGACTTATCCTTCAATGGCATGAAGCCAGAAAGGGTGTGACTAGTATTCTGACCCCAGCCAGTCTCAGTCCGGTCAATGACCCCTGTACACACAGAGTAGAAATGATTCTGCTCCTTCTGATACCTCTCTACAATGGCTACATGTAAGAAGCAGACTGCATTCCTTCTGTTCTTTGCACTGCAATTCCTCTGTATTCCTGGAGCCAAAATCCTGACAATCTGCTTCAATGGTGAGTCCTTTCCCTTATTTTCTTTTTACGCTTACAGTGTAACATTTGTTCATTTTTAGATAAGCCTACATTCCTGAATTACCAAGAAACTAAATTCACTTCTGTCTTGCCCATACTTTTTTGTTGCCAACATCATGCATTTTGTATTGTGACATTGCTGAGTACATTGGGGGGGGGGGGGGGGGGATTTACTAAAACTGGATCAGACGGAATCTGGAGCAGCTGTGCATAGTAACCAATAGGGATGAGCTTCGAGTTCGACTCGAACATTGGCTGTTCGCCAGTTCACTGAACAGCGAACAATTTGGGGTGTTCGTGGCAAATTCGAAAGCCGCGGAACACCCTTTAAAAGTCTATGGGAGAAATCAAAAGTGCTAATTTTAAAGGCTTATATGCATGGTATTGTCATAAAAAGTGTTTGGGGACCTGGGTCCTGCCCCAGGGGACATGGATCAATGCAAAAAAAAATTTTAAAAATGGCCGTTTTTTCGGGAGCAGTGATTTTAATAATGCTTAAAGTGAAACAATAAAAGTGTAATATTCCTTTAAATTTCGTACCTGGGGGGGTGTCTATAGTATGCCTGTAAAGGGGTGCATGTTTCCCATGTTTAGAACAGTCTGACAGCCAAATGACATTTCAAAAGAAAAAAAGTCATTTAAAACTACTCGCGGCAATTAATGAATTGCCGGTCCGACAATACACATAAAAGTTCATTGATAAAAACGGCGTGGGAATTCCCCACAGGGGAACCCCGAACCAAAATTTAAAAAAAAATGACGTGGGGGTTCCCCTAAATTCCATACCAGGCCCCTCAGGTCTGGTATGGATATTAAGGGGAACCCCGGCCAAAATTTTTTTTAAAAATGGCGTGGGGTCCCTCCAAAAATCCATACCAGACCCTTATCCGAGCACGCAACCTGGCAGGCCACAGGAAAAGAGGGGGGGGATGAGAGAGCGCCCCCCCTCCTGAACCGTACAGGGCCACATGCCCTCAACATTGGGAGGGTGCTTTGGGGTAGCCCCCCAAAACACCTTGTCCCTCATCCCCACAACCCTTGCCCGGTGGTTGTGGGGGTCTGCGGGCTGGGGGCTTATCGGAATATGGAAGCCCCCTTTAACCAGGAGACCCCCATATCCCGGCCCTCCCTCCTGTGTGAAATGGTAAGGGGGTACAAAAGTACCCCTATCATTTCACAAAAAAAGTGTCAAAAATGTTAAAAATGACAAGAGACGGTTTTTGACAATTCCTGTATTTAAATGCTTCTCCTTTCTTCTATCTTCTTTCGTCTATCTTCTATCTTCCTTCGGTTTCTTCCTCCATCTTCTTCTTCTTCTGGTTCTTCTGGTTCTTCTGGTTCTTCACCGGCGGACTGTGTGAATGCAAGGCAAACTTGAGCAGAATCCCGTCGGAAAAGCCATCATATCTTTTTTCCGGTGAGAAGTCCGATCGTGTGTACGCAGCATTAGAGGGCCGGGGGACTGCTTACACCTAGGTAAGTATGCATCTTAAAAAAAAAACCATACATCTCTTTTACAGTTCCTCCATTTATGTGACTCTAAGGCTCGGTTCACACCCATGTGTTTTTTGGTGCTTTTTAGCAGAAACGCATGACAGACCATTTAGCATGGTTTCATATTGGACACATTCACGTTTATGCATTTTTCAGCCATTACGTTTATGGAATGGATTAAGGACTTTTTTTAAATGCAAAACTGCTTTTTTTGCTTTTTTGGTTCCATAGACTTCAATGAAGAATCTGCAGAAAAGCATGTAGTGCGGTTTTTGAATCTGCCCAACATCAAATTGGCCAAGAAAAAAAAGCATAAAAAACGCAAATCGCACAGCAAAATGCACTGTAGAATGCACCAATCGCAAATTGCATAGATGTCATTCGAGCCTTAGTACTAAAGTAATTTGATCAACAATTGGGCCAGGCAAATAGTATTTTTCCAAAGAGAGTTCTGTAATAACAAGATATGAACTCCAAAAAAAGTGTTTCACATATTTATTGTAAAGACTGAGTGACATAAGCCATAATGCCAAAGTTTCAAAGCCTTGCAGGGTCCCTTCCTCAAGGTGACACAGAGAGCCCGCAAGGCCCCCGAAACATTGATATTGTTCATCACCATGTGTGATGGACCCCCGTACTCAAGATGTCCGCTGTAAATGCTTCCTCTGTCCTGTACCACACAATCCAAGACCCCTTAGCTTTCCCATTCACTAGTCGTAGCTCAGTGTGGGGTAAAACATCAGACCACACCAGTCTTGGAGAACATCAAGAAAAGCCTTTTATTTGAGATCTCACACAAATATATACAGCAGGATGACTAAAACCTAACCTAATTAACATGAGCTAATTATCTAATCCTTTAGACAGCCTAGGTGACTAAGAGGCATGACCTTTAGGACAGACTTGACGTCTTTTAGCTCAGAAGACACAATCAACATTATCATAAATTAACACAGATCTCCTTAATACAATTGCAGGGTTAATTAGCACAAACAACAATGGATGAAATACTCTTAGAAGCTGTGGCAAGCCAGACTAGACTCATTTACATTATAGAAGACAACAGACAGGTGGCTGGAGTTGATGACATTAGCATCTAATAGTATGTGTCCCAACAGTATGAATCAGTCACTATTTCCAATATAGCACATACAGGGTTCCCAGAATCTGTGTGTCCCGGGGGGATATGGACCTGAATCCAAAGCAACACCACCTCAAGGGTCCCCAGGCACACAGCTCACAAAGAGCACCGTTCCCCCAAATGCCAGGGCCCACGATCGGTAGGCAAGAGGCTAGCATTCAGTCCCTTCCAAAAGCCTCTGTCCTGGCTAGGTCTGTCACACCATGTCTTTGTCATATGTCTGTGATACACATTTATCTGGAGTTCCGATGACTTTGTATCTTTCTGTTCTGGCATGAAGCCATCTTCTGTATTCACTTTGAGCACCCACTGAACATTTATAGGTCCAGCACTGCATAGAGCACAACTTTAATTGACAACACTCTCTATTTTTCTCTGTAGAATAATTTTTTTCAGGTTTGCATTGTTGTCTTCTTTGCTGAGATTTCTCCAATGGTAGTCCAGTGATATCAGCGACACATTCTGTATTTTCATTGCTTGTGTTTCCAGGTGGGAGTCATTACCTCCTGATGGATGAGATCTCCCGGATCCTCCAGAACGATGGGCATGAAGTAAGACTGTTCTTGCAGAACGGGGAAAGAATGCCTCCAGGTGATTGTATTGTAGAATTATCAGAACCTCTGATAGTTACAGATGGAAAAATATTGAAAAAAATAAAAAAGTGTACACACCCAAAAGCTACTTCCTTATAAATTAATTATATCCATGTCAAAGGCTCACATTGGCTGTGCAGTTAAGGTACCCATACAATCTGGGACCTGGTATACAGCACAGGCTGGAACACAAAGACAGGTGAGAGCCTCAGCATCTGGTACTTGGTCACAGCATACCACATTGCATGCAAAATTTAGCCACCTTTGCATTATGACTGTGGATTTCTTCCACCATGATATGGCCCCTGGTTAATATTTGGTAGCTGGCATCTCTCCTCCTGCATTACTGACTGGCATATGACATGTTATGTCTATGCAGGGGTGTCCCGTCCATTAAGGGCGCACGAGCGCCGCCCCCTCTCTCCAGCCACCCTCTCTATAACCAATGGATAGATTCATGCATATCATGAATCTATCCATGGTCACCATTGCCACCCCCTATTCAGGTGTCTGGCACCTTTTCGGACGCCTGGCGCCTGAATTACAGTGGCGGGGGTGTTTTTTTGAAGCACCTGATTAGAGCCATAGGCTCTAATAGGCTTCAAAAATATTTGATTTTCTAACACTGATCCGTCTATCCGCCAATCATGTAGCCCGGGTCTAATACCTGTTACCAGATTGACTGAAGGCAGAGGCTCTCCGATTGGATGCCTAGCAAAACAGAACAACAGAGGAGGGGGAAGCATGGACCACACAAGAGCCGTCCATATTTCGCCGCCGCCACCTGCTGTCTGACCCGCCACTAAGATGGGGTAAGTGCCGGGTGGGCGGGGGTCAGAGTGGCGGCATTTGATGGGCACAACTGGTGGCATTTGATGGGTACGAGTAGCTGCATATGATAGGCACAAGTGGTGGCATTTGATGGGCACAACTGGTGGCATTTGATGGGTACGAGTGGCTGCATATGATAGGCACAAGTGGCGGCATTTGATGGGCAAGAGTGGCTGCATATGATGGACACAATGGCTGCATATTATGGGCACAGTGGCTGCATATGATGGGGAAAGTGGCTGCAATTGATGGCACAGTGGCTGCATTTGATGGGCACAAGTGGCTGCATATGACGTGCACAAGTGGCTGCATTTGATGGGCACCAGTGGCTGCATTTGATGGGCACAAGTGGCTGCATTTGATGGGTACGAGTGGCTGCATATGATAGGTACAAGTGGTGGCATTTAATGGGCAAGAGTGGCTGCATATGATGGGCAAGAGTGGCTGCATATGATGGCACAGTGGCTGCATATGATGGCACAGTGGCTGCATATGATGGGCACAATGGCTGCATATTATGGGCACAGTGGCTGCATATGATGGGGAAAGTGGCTGTAATTGATGGCACAGTGGCCGCATTTGATGGGCACAAGTGGCTGCATATGATGTGCACAAGTGGCTGCATTTGATGGGCACCAGTGGCTGCATTTGATGGGCACAAGTGGCTGCATTTGATGGGCACAAATTGCTGCATATGATGGGCACAAGTGGCTGTATATGATGGACACGGAATATGCATATGATGGGCACAATGGCTGTAATTGATGGCACAGTGGCTACATTTGATGGGCACAATGGCTGCATTTGATGGGCACAGTGAGGCTGCAATTGATCAATTGATGGTTTTTATTCTTCAGTTTGTTTGCGCCCCTGTTAGGGAAATAATTCACCGTCTCAGACCGTCCTCGGGCATCAAGGTAATATTTATTGCATATGCAAGAGAAATGAATTGCATTACATATTCATGCTGTCATCGTCATTTCTGAAGAGAATACTGTGGTACATGTCTTTTTTATAAGCCCTGGACACCCCCTTTCCTGTCTTAAAATGCCCAGTCTCATGTATTTTCAACTTTATTCTAGACACAACAGGAAAGGTGGAAGTGTCTGTTACAGACTGTTATCTTCATCTAACAATGGTTACAGGATACTGACTTGAAAACTCCCCAAGCCAACACAAAAATACAGGATATATTCAAAAAACTGCACATCTAAGCTAAAATAGTGCTGACTCCATTTCATTACTAGTCTTTAGCTTAATCCTAGATTCATAGCTAATTTCTAGGCCATGATAAACAAAATGGCGTCTTTCATAACTGACATTTAAAGTATAATTTCTCTAACATCTCCCCCCTTTTATACTAATAATGTCAATACTTCAAATATCCAGGTTCTTTTATTTTTTTACCAGGTATTATCATTTAGACAGATGAGTCCTTAGCGAGAGTTGTAAATTCATCATCAGGTTCCGAGTATAGTTCCGTGTCGCTCTGGAGTTGCATAGTTTTTGTTAAAGATGTGTCAATCAGTCTTTGAAGAATTCCCCTAATACAGGGAATGCAGCAACATCCACACAATGTAAGAACTGCGGCTGCCATGACAATAGAGATAAGCAAACTTTTTACAAGATCACCCCATTTACCAAACCATTTTTCAAAGAGTCTCATCAGGGGGTTCTCTACACCAGAGTTCTCAGCTAATTCTTCAGATAGCATTTGTAGGCCTTGTAAGGCCTTGGTGATACTTTCATCAGGTGCCGTATTGTTTGGAATAAAAGTGCAGCAGAAGGTGCCGAACATTTTGCATACCCAGCCCCTTTCTGCCAGCAACATATCCAACGCTATACGGTTCTGCCACGCTGTCAAAGAGGTGGCGTCCAATTGTGCTGCTATGCCTTTGATAGCATCTCTGGTGTAATTCACAAACCTCTGCTGGTTGGAGTAGATGTAGTTTATCCAGTCGACCTTCTTGTTGGGCTGGACTCATATGAAGAGTAAGGTGAGTCCTGCTGTTATTTCATTCTGTGCTTTAAGTTCATCTGGAACTCCTCGTGGAACACCTATTTCGTCTATATACACTCGGTTGTCAAATGATCCTTGTGGTGTTTCTCACTTAATTCGTTTAAAAAGTATTTACCTGGTAGTTTCATTGATTTATCACTCATAGGAACTATATAAAAGGGAAACAGCAATCGGGTAAGGGCACAACTACCCTCCCATCTAGGTGGTAGTCTGGGCCTTAGTCTCTTATCTCCACACAAACACCAAACATCAGCCAATTGCTGTTTTTGTTCCTGAAACCATTTTAGTTGGTACTTAATGTCTGTAGTAAGGGTTCTAGTTGCACAGTATTCAGGGGATAGGGTGCCAACATTTGTACCATTGCTGTCATTGTTAGAGAAACAAGTAAAATTTCCTGGTAATGCTTGTACTGATGGGGGTATACTTTGCATTTTAGTCTTAGGGTAGCTCTTTTTCTCATTTACACATTCTGACCCAGTAATATTTTATGAAAACATTCTTATTATACAAGTCAAGTCTATTTCCTCTTCAGGGAGAGGAACGGTGGCTAGTTGTGGAATATAATAAGGTTTACCATACAGCATTTCATACGGTGTTAGTCCTTTAGCAGTAGGGGTAATGCTTATACTCAACAATGCCACTGGCAAACACTAAACCCAACAATTTTCTTAGTTTACTCTTTAAGGTACCATTGTGTCTCTCCACTGTGCCCACAGATTGTGGGTGGTAGACACAGTGTTTTTTTTTTTTTTTAGGTCAATATTGTACCATTTACCAATTTGTTGTATTCGGTTTACAAAATGGGAGCCGTTGTCACTGTACATCACAGAGGGGATCCCATGAAATACTTTGGCTACTGACTGCCCATTTGGGTGTGTCAGGAAAAGCTTCCGCCCACTTTATAAACAACAATAATCATAAAATCCATGCATATCGTGTGAAAGGGATAAGAGGGTTGTGGGAAATGACCTCTTAAGGGTCTTAGGGCACCTTGAGCATGGTATCTGGTACAAAGCGGACATGTGAGGCAAAAATTTCTAGAGTCGTTCGTAAACCCATATGTTGTGAACACCTTATTGATCACCTGCACCATCCCTCCTTTTGAGATATGGGCTTGCCCATGGCTCAGTAACGCAGCATATCTAAACAGTGATGTAGGTAAGATGGGTTTACCTTCTGTACTTGGATATATACCATTGACCAGCGTTGCCCCTTTAGATAACCACTTTTGTTTTTCACCTGCCGGTGATGTTTTCTGCATTTCTGATAACCATGTTTTATCAATAGCTTTCCGTACCTCATCATTTTCTTGGGGACCTGTATAGTATATGTGTGTTTTTTTGCGGTCCTGTAGCAGCTTCCCTTGCGGTTTTGTCTGTTAGTGCATTTCCTAGAGTAATTGGATCTGTTCCCTTTCTGTGTGCTGTACATTTACAAATAGCCACTTGTGTTGGTTTTTGTACATTTTCTAGAAGGGCCAGGATAAGATCTCTATGTGAGATTGGTTTACCTGTGGACGTAATCATATCCCTATTTTTCCATTGTTGGGCAAATATGTGTATAGTAGAAAAAGCGTATTGGCTGTCTGTATAAATATTTATTTTCTTCCCTTCCCCTAGACTACAGGCCCTGGATAGGGAAATAATTTCAGCTTGTTGTGTAGAGTAGGAACTGGGAAGGGGTCTGGCTTCAATGACCTGGTCATGTGTTACTATAGCGTATGCCGTTTGATTTACCCCTTTATCGTCCTTTTTACAAGACCCATCAACACAAAAGGTAATGTCAGCATCTAGAAAGGGAACATCCGTGAGATCCTTCCTTACAATCTACAATCTGATAAAAGGTTTTACTGTAATTGGGAAGGCTAAACATATAGGAACCCACAATGAGGTGCTTTACCTTCGTAAATGCATCCTCTGCTTCCACATTTCACTGAATGGAATCTTTTGCAGCCATTAGTGAACCATAGATGAGATCAGAAAGAGGCTCCACCTCCGTAGCATAATTTGCTATCCATGCTCTACAGACATTGGCCATGCCAAGAAATGACATCATTTCTTTTTTGGTATGTGATTTGGGGACTTGAAGGATGGCCTCTTTTCGGATCTCATGCAAAAGTCTACCTTCTTGAGATAAAAATGTAACCCAGGTATTTCACCTTTTCTTTCCACAGTTGTAATTTGTCTTTGCTGACCTTTTGACCTTGGTCTGCAAGGAAATGCATCAGAACCATGGTAATTTTACATACATTTCTATCAGAATGTCATCCACATACAAGAGAATTTAACTCACACTGGGAGGTACAAACGGAGACAAATTATTGGACATTCTTTGTGAGAAGGTAGTTGGACTTTCACAATATCCCGGGGATAACCTAGTGTATGTGTACCTTTTCATTTTTTTTCACACAGCCGATGGGCTCTGAGACCTCCCTCCACTGGTACGACAGAAATATCAAGAGCGTGCAACATGTCTCTACCCAACAAATTAACAGAACATTTAGTCAAAATGACAATTTTACACTGATCCTTTTTACCTGTCTGTGGATCTTCCACAGTAAGGCCTTCAGACATGACCTCCTGGTGCATCAACCCATTTTGCAGATTTTACATATACTACACCTTTTTCTTTACCTTTTTCATATCCAGCGGGTGTATTAGGGTCCTACAAGCCCCAGTATCACAGAGAAATGTTAGCCATCTACCCTTCACAACCAAGATTATTTCTGACTTGACTTTAGCATGCAAACAAGTTTGAACAGTGCACACATCCAAAATTTCAGATTCTTTCTCATCATTTTCTTCTGTATCTCTCTCTCTGCAGACATACCAACATCTTCTAGTCATGCTTCTTCCTCTCTGTTTGACCTACATTCTTTTGCCAAGTGACCTCTTTTACCTCACAGGAAACACTCCCCTCTCTTCTTTTTCCCCTCATAGTCCTGAATGCAAGGCCTTGTTCAGGTGTTTCCCATCCTTCTGTTCTCCTTCTCAATGACATACACATCATTACCTTCACCTACCATAAGCACTTTCCCTTTCTTTACTCTCTTTTTTGATTGGAAGTGCCGCTCAGCATGCCTTGCATACTCAATTAGCTCCTGAAGTCTGCAGATCCTATAGTTGATCATGTGTTTGGTAACAAACTTGATATAGGGGCAAGCAGCCCCTTCAAGATTGCATCCTTTAGCTGTTGCTCATATGGGCTATCGTTTACTTGATTTACTGGGACTTCTATTCCTGAGTGATTATTGAAAATCTCCCTCATCCTAACAATGAAATTGTCCACTGTTTCCTCTTCTCCCTGCACACACTGATTTATAATGGACCAGTCGGCTCGACATATCCATCTATTCTCTATCCTTGTTATAAGAGCATTTCTCCTGTTTTCTAGTGCTGCATCATCATGAGGCAACACAACTCCCTAATTGTTTAATCCACTCCAATCTTCCACTACATGATGCCATTCGGGACCCAGGATCTGTCTGATGACCTGCTCTATTTCCCTCCCATTAAGATGATAGTTAGCAATCATTCCCATGATACCATCCCTGATTTGAGCTATGTTAACCTTGGGATGTGGTACCCCTTCAGTAGTTTTTTTAACATCCTCAGGGGTCCAGGGGCGATATACCATCATAGTGTTGGGGACTACTATACTTCCTACATTTTGTCCTGCCCTAGGGTTGGGAACTTCAATTAGTGGAAAGTCTTCCTCTCCACATTCTGTTTGTTCCCCAACTGAGGGGGGTATCAATTGGTTCACCAGGTCCCCGAAAAATTTTGTAATAGTTGCTGTAAAGGGGGACTCCTCTGGACAGCAAGAGTCATCTTGAGAGGGGTTTAGCTGCAGCCATAGGAGAATCGGTTGCATCTGCGGGTGACCCAGGTGACCACGGGGGAACAACAAACAGTGGAGAGTCAGGTTGCATTTGGTTTGTTACGTTTTGTTCAGTCAATACTTGCTGAACTAAACTTCAGAGGACAGTCATATTATTGTCCTCCTCTTTGTTCAAAAACATAGTCTTTTTATGGTTTTCTGAATTTAACCTATGGTTAGCCTCCTCAAGCCATTTCTTTGCCTGGGGAAGGCCTAATTTCTTCTGTTTTCTTACTTTCATGCCGGCATTATTTTTAAGCTTTCTACACAGTATTACACAATAATCCTTATTTAAAAATGCATCAAAATCATACTTTGTTTTCAAACATTTTAGGAAATGTCACATTCTCTTTGTCTAGACTACACATATACTTAGCATCTTCATTCATACTAACAGATTTTCCATGGATCATACCTATTTTGTTTATCGTACACACGGAGCTCTTTTTTTGTTAATGTCTTCTCACAATGACACAACACACGCACACAGTATCTTATCACTTGCAATCACTCACAGACTTTCTAGTCATGACATATCACTTCTAGATTACTGATCTTGTGTATTGCTAAAACACTGGTGTCTTAGAGAATTACAGAATTACAAGGAGACTGAGTTCTCCTGACTGTTCTTTCATCGTTACTTCACTAACTTGTAGAGAGCATTTACAGAATTACAAGAAGACTGAATTCTCCCGACTGTTCTTTCATCCTATCAAAACATTTAATACTTCAGTCCTTGATCCAAGGGTATTTATGTGCCTGCTCAGGATTAATACAACATATGAGGCTGGCATGAACACTGCGGTCCGCCAAATGTCCTCTGTTTGATACCTGGAAATCTATCAGGCCACACCCTTGTATCAACGGGGGGGGGTTCTTTATCTGGAAGTATTTTTGATCCAAGGCTATTTATATGCCTGGAAAGCTATCAGGCCACACCCTTGTATCAACGGGGGGTTCTTTAGGTTTTGATCCCCAAGGGATTTTCTGCAGTTTACAAGGCTGCCTGGATATCTAAGATCCAATCGACAAATTTCCTTTATCTGCACCCGGATATTAGTATGGGACCATACCCCTATATTAAATGACAATTAACCAGAAGAAACAAACAAGAACACACAAAGAGAGAACACCCGCAGTGCTCGACTGCCGCCAGGTCGCCCTGAGCGCGTCTCCCCAAAACGCGGGCTAGTCACTAGGTCTGCCCATCCATGATGGCCACAGACAGATCTATACGGGGAATACGTGACCACTTATTTCCCCTCAACAAGAGTAAAGCAGATAGGACAGAAATAGATAAACATTCGATCAATCTCTATATTGTATGTATGTATTCAAATTCCTTATTCATCAAATTCCTAATCAAGTCTAACACAAAAGGTTTATAATAAAATAAAAATAAAAATCTTACCTTGTCCCGAGAGCGGTCTCTTGTGCTGATCTGGTAAGTCGCTGCCCGGGAGGCACTAGTTCAGCGGACCGGCCTCTTTTTAACGTCTAATTTGAGACGGAGGACTTACAGTTTTTCCGTACGGTCATCGGTCACTGAGTTGGCCAGTGCGTCTCGGGGGAAATTGGACTCCCAGCTCGGAGGACCAAATTGTTAGGGAAATAATTCACCGTCTCAGACCGTCCTCGGGCATCAAGGTAATATTTTTTGCATATGCAAGAGAAATGAATTGCATTACATGTTCATGCTGTCATTGTCATTTCTGAAGAGAATACTGTGGTACATGTCTTTTTTATAAGCCCTGGACACCCCCCTTTCCTGTCTTAAAATGCCCAGTCTCATGTATTTTCAACTTTTTTCTGGACACAACAGGAAAGGTGGAAGTGTCTGTTACAGACTGTTATCTTCATCTAACAATGGTTACAGGATACTGACTTGAAAACTCCCCAAGCCAACACAAAAATACAGGATATATTCAAAAAACTGCACATCTTTAGCTTAATCCTAGATTCATAGCTAATTTCTAGGCCATGATAAACAAAATGGCGTCTTTCATAACTGACATTTAAAGTATAATTTCTCTAACAGCCCCCCCCCCAAAAAAAAAATTTAGCGCACCAGCCGCCACTGTGTCTATGTATCTTCACAAAGCACTATATATATACCATCTGGTGATTTTGTTCATCATACACGCATCCTGCATGCAGTTGCTCATCCATCCACCCACACATCCACTCAAGAGTGTAACCTGCAGCAATTCCATGGCATCATGACTCACTCACTCACCCACTCTGACCCAATAACAGTGATCACTGTATTAGCTGTACTATCTTATGGACTGTAGGCTATATACACCATTGTGTGGTTACTGAGTAGCTCAGCTTTGCAGTATGAGACACGGTTTTGCAGCTGAAAATTTCACATGTTTAGCTCTCGGTGACAGACCATCAGGGTTCCTGTTGAGCTATTCATGAGCACTTTATTCATCCATTGAGGTTTTAGGGTAGAGTGCCATCTAGTCCATAGTCTATGCAGGTCATCTGATCATTAGGAACATGCAGGTGCTTTCGTCAAAGGGGTTTTGGGGGTATTTAGGGGACACCTTTGCCCCAGCTCCTTTTGGGAGGATCTCTTGATCGGTCATTTAGGGAGGGATTGAGGTGTAGGGTGTGTGTGGGCCCACGGGTAGGGGGGAGGGGCGGCTCTTCTGGGGTGAGCATGGGTAGGGAAGGGGGGACCTGGGACTTGTGATGCTGTTACCTTTGACATGGCTATAATAAATTTAGGAGGAAGAAGCCTTTGGATGTGTACACGTTTTTTGTTTTTAGTATTTTTTGCATGTTGGCTTCTATGATTACAGCCACCCTACATGCCAGGGCAGAGCCGCTGTTTGAAATCATGGGGCCCCCATACAGCCTTCCTGATGCCCCCCCCCAATCCTGCCCACACACCACCCACCCTCCCCCCCTTTTCGGGATGCAGTGGAGCAGCGGCACTGACTTTATCTGCTAACACCCCAAAAATGAAAGAAAAGTCCCTCTTCTGCTCCCACCTCGTGGGCCCCTCTGACCTGATGGGGCCCAGGAAATTGTAATTTAAGCCCCAGTAAGCAAGTAGGGTGTGGTCTAGTAAAGTCTATTTATTTATTTAAGTAGAAATGAACAATAAAGCTGCCCCAGGCCCCCCTGCTTAGCTGATGAGGCCTGGGCCCAGTACAACAGGACTGGGTTGTACTGCCTTATCAGCGGCCCTGTGCCAGGGTAGCACCTCCTCAATATTAATACTTTGTGAGGCTCCCAAGAACAATTTTTTGGTGTGTAATTACTGATGGAGTCAGATAAATGTTTAGCATTATGAAAACAACTTATCAAAAGTTATATAAAGCCCAATTCTCCTTGGCGCATTGTTTGCCATGAGTGATGGTTCATGTTGTTGTTTATATGTTGCTAACCAGAGCCTATATTTTTAAACTCATTGTACATTTGAATTAATTTTTTTGAATTAATAAATAAAAGATCTTTAACTACATATAGTTACATAGTAGGTGAGGTTGAAAAAAGACACAAGTCCATCAAGTCCAACCTATGTGTGTGATTATGTGTCAGTATTACATTACATATCCCTGTATGTTGCGCTCATTCAGGTGATTATCTAATAGTTTCTTGAAGCTATCAATGCTCCCCGCTGAGACCACCGCCTGTGGAAGGGAATTCCACATCCTTGCCGCTCTTACAGTAAAGAACCCTCTACGTAGTTTAAGGTTAAACCTCTTTTCCTCTAATTGTAATGAGTGGCCACGAGTCTTATTAAACTCTCTTCTGCGAAAAAGTTTTATCCCTATTGTGGGGTCACCAGTACAGTATTTGTAAATTGAAATCATATCCCCTCTCAAGCGTCTCTTCTCCAGAGAGAATAAGTTCAGTGCTCGCAACCTTTCCTCATAACTAAGATCCTCCAGACCCTTTATTAGCTTTGTTGCCCTTCTTTGTACTCGCTCCATTTCCAGTACGTCCCTCCTGAGGACTGGTGCCCAGAACTGGACAGCATACTCCAGGTGCGGCCGGACCAGAGTCTTGTAGAGTGGGAGAATTATCGTTTTATCTCTGGAGTTGATCCCCCTTTTAATGAATGCCAATATTCTGTTTGCTTTATTAGCAGCAGCTTGGCATTGCATGCCATTGCTGAGCCTATCATCTACTAGGACACCCAGGTCCTTTTCCATCCTAGATTCCCCCAGAGGTTCTCCCCCCAGTGTATAGATTGCATTCATATTTTTGCCACCCAAATGCATTATTTTACATTTCTCTACATTGAACCTCATTTGCCATGTAGTCGCCCACCCCATTAATTTGTTCAGGTCTTTTTGCAAGATTTCCACATCCTGCGGAGAAGTTATTGCCCTGCTTAGCTTAGTATCGTCCGCAAATACAGAGATTGAACTGTTTATCCCATCCTCCAGGTCGTTTATGAACAAATTAAATAGCATTGGTCCCAGCACAGAACCCTGGGGAACCCCACTACCCACCCCTGACCATTTGTGGTGTGAAAGTTGCTTGCTGTGTTCCTAATATGCCCTCCTAATTGATTAATTGCCAGATTCCATCCACACCCAACACAGTATATAACAAGGCCTTCTTTACGGGGGAGCACATACAGGGGGCTGCACATACAGGGGGTTCTTTCAAAGAAGTGGGGTTCTGAAAAAAAGTGACACTTCTGCTCTTGCACTTCAGCGATTTGCACAAAGCTAACCATAGCAGATTGCAGGTGATCTCATTTTCATATTATCTCACCTTCTCTGAAACATGCTCTCTTTACCTCTCCTCCTCTTCACAATTGCAGCCTCTCTCCTCAAGCTCTCTTCTCTACATCCCTCTGCTCCACCACACAATCTGTACATATCACCCTCACTTCTCCCCTCCCGCTACTACTGCACTCATCACCTCTTTCTAACTCTAAGCCCACTTGCTAACATACCCCCCAGGATACTAAAGCATGTCCCCTCATACAAATCATATTCTCATATTACCTCCCTCACTCTTCTGCTTCTCCTAATCGCTGGAGATATTTCCCCAAACCCTGGGCCTCCCTTATTTAACTGTGCCCAACACACCAATCACCATCACCCTACACCCTCTGGCAGTAGTCGCAATCTACACAATTTAGTCTCCATTCCTCTTCTTCCCAACGCCAGCCTCCCTCTCTCCTGTGCCCTCTGGAACGCCCGCTCTGTCTGCAACAAACTCACTGCTGTTCATGACCTCTTTGTCACTAATTCCTTTAATCTACTTGCTCTCACCGAAACCTGGCTCCACGAATATGACACCCCTTCTCCTGCTTCCCTCTCCCAGGGTGGCCTTCACTGGACTCACTCCCCTAGGCCTAATGGACGCAAGGGAGGTGGAGTGGGATTCCTCCTATCCCTCCAGAGCACCTTCCAGGTTATTCACCCTCCTCCCTCTTTTTCCCTCTCATCATTTGAAGCCCACTGTATACGTCTATTCTCTCCAACTTCCCTAAGAATTGCTGTGATCTACCGGCCCCCTGGACCATTATCGACTTTCCTTGATGAGTTTTCTGCCTGGCTACCCTACTTTCTCTCTTCGGATATTCCCACAATCCTTCTCGGTGATTTCAACATCCCTGCTAATACAAACACTCCTGCTACTTCTAAACTTCTTAGTCTAACCTCTTCATTTGACCTGAAGCAATGGGTACAGGCTTCTACTCACTCTGATGGCAACACCCTTGACCTTGTATTCTCCTACCTATGCACTCCATGCAACTTCTCAAACAATCCTTTTCCTCTCTCGGACCACCACCTTATTAGTTTCTCTCTCCCCCTGTCTTCCACCACCTTTCCCTCCAATCGCCTAACCATCACCCGTAGAAACTTTCGCAACTTCAACTCCTGTCTCCTCTATTCTGCTACTGACCACCTCTATGACAAAATCTCTCCCCTGTCCTGCCCCAACCAAGCCATGTCCATCTACAATAAATCTCTGTCCTCCACCCTGGATAAGCTCGCTCCCCTCACTACACGCAGAATCAGGCCTCGACCCCTACAACCCTGGCAAACAGATGACACTAAAATTCTCAAAAAACGTAGTCGCGCTCTTGAGCGTCTGTGGCACAAGACTAATGCCGCGTACACACGGTCGGACTTTACGGCGGACTTTGCCCGGCGGATTTTTCGACGTACTTTCCGACGGACTTTGTGAATGAACGGACTTGCCTACACACAATCCACCAAAGTCCGTCGAATTCGTACGTGATGACGTACGACCGGACTAAAACAAGGAAGTTCATAGCCAGTAGCCAATAGCTGCCCTAGCGTGCCTTTTTGTCCGTCGAACTAGCATACAGACGAGCGGACTTTTCGACCGGACTCGATTTCAACGGATAAATTTTAAACAAGTTTAAAATCTAAGTCCGTCCAACTTTTGAGAAAACAAAGTCCGCTGGAGCCCACACACATCGAATTGTCCGACGAAATCCAGTCCGCCGGGCAAAGTCCGCCGTAAAGTCCGCTCGTGTGTACGCGGCATAAGTCTCTCAAAGACTTCAACCAATACAAATCTGCCCTCCAAATATACTATTCTTTCCTCCACACTGCCAAGCAAACCTATTTTACAACTCTTATTAACACTTTCTCATCCAATCCCTGTAAACTCTTCTCTACCTTCAACTCTCTACTTTGTCCTCCACCGCCTCCACCCACTGACTTACTCACTGCCCAGGAAATCGCTAATCACTTCAAAAACAAGATTGATACAATCCGTGATGAAATCTCTATTCTACAGGTATCTCCCCCAGCTAAGACCCCATGTCAACAACTGACACTCCCCCTATTCAAATCTACTACTACAGATGAAGTTGCTAAACTCCTTTCTATCGCCCACCTAACCACCTGTACCCTGGACCCTATTCCCTCTCAAATGCGACGGTCACCCTCTGACCCCATCCTACACTCTCTAACCCACATCTTCAATCTCCCCCTCACCTCTGGCATCTTCCCCGATGCTCTAAAACATGCACTGGTCACCCCCATACTCAAAAAGCCGTCCTTGGACCCTACCAATCTTAACAACCTACGCCCAATCTCCTTGCTCCCCTTTTCCTCTAAACTCCTTGAACGCCTGGTTTACAACCAACTGAGTGACCACCTCATTAAAAACAACCTTCTTGATCCCCTTCAATCTGGATTTCGCCCTCAACACTCCACAGAAACTGCTCTTTTAAAACTCACAAATGACCTACTAACTGCAAAAACCAATGGACACTATTTTGTACTCCTACTTCTGGATCTTTCAGCTGCCTTTGACACGGTTGACCACCCCCTCCTCTTCAAAAAACTTTACTCCCTCGGTCTCCGTGACTGTGCTCTTCAGTGGCTCTCATCCTACCTATCCCAACGCACCTTCAGTGTCACTTACAATTCTACTTCCTCCACTCCTCTTCCCTTCGCTGTCGGGGTCCCCCAAGGTTCTGTTCTTGGACCTCTTTTATTTTCAATCTACACCTCTTCCCTGGGTCAGCTGATAGCCTCTCACGGCTTTCAATATCATTTCTATGCTGATGACACACAAATCTATCTCTCCACCCCTCAACTCACTCCATCAGTCTCCTCACGCATCACTAACTTACTAACCGACATATCTGTATGGATGTCACACCACTTCCTCAAACTCAACTTGTCCAAAACCGAGCTTATAATATTTCCTCCCCCACATTCCTCTTCCCCCGACTTCTCTGTCAAGAGCAATGGCAAAACCATCCACCCATCCCCACATGTCAGGGTACTAGGTGTTATCCTGGATTCTGAACTCTCCTTTCAGCCCCACATCCAATCACTTTCCAAAGCTTGCCGCCTCAACCTCCGCAACATCTCTAAACTACGTCCCTTTCTAACCAATGAAACCACAAAGCTCCTGATTCACTCCCTGGTTATCTCTCGCCTTGACTACTGCAACTCACTCCTCATTGGCTTACCTTTAAACAGACTATCCCCCCTTCAGTCCATCATGAATGCTGCTGCCAGACTCATCCACCTTACAAACCGCTCAGTGTCTGCTACCCCTCTCTGCCAATCCCTCCATTGGCTACCACTCGCCCAACGAATTAAATTCAAAATACTAACAATAAGTTACAAAGCCATCCACAACTCTGCCCCCAGCTACATCACTAACCTAGTCTCAAAATACCAACCTAATCGCCATCTCCGTTCCTCCCAAGACCTCCTGCTCTCTAGCTCCCTCATCACCTCCTCCCATATCCGCCTCCAGGACTTCTCCCGAGCCTCGCCCATCCTCTGGAATTCCCTACCCCAATCTTTCAGACTGTCTCCAACTTTATCCACTTTTAGGCGATCCCTGAAAACTTTCCTCTTCAGAGAAGCCTATCCTGCCTCCATCTAACAACTGCACTATTTTCTCCATTAGCTCATCCTCCACAGCTATTACCCTTTTGTATCACTTGACCCTCCCTCCTAGATTGTAAGCTCTAATGAGCAGGGCCCTCTGATTCCTCCTGTATTGAATTGTATTGTACTTGTACTGTCTGCCCTAATGTTGTAAAGCGCTGCGTAAACTGTCGGCGCTATATAAATCCTGTATAATAATAATAATAATTCTGAGTACTCCCCATTTATCACCACCCTCTGAACACGCCCTTGTAGCCAGTTTTCAATCCATGTACTCACCCTATGGTCCATGCCAACGCACCTTATTTTGTACAGTAAACGTTTATGGGGAACTGTGTCAAATGCTTTTGCAAAATCCAGATACACCACGTCTACGGGCCTTCCTTTATCTAGATGGCAACTCACCTCCTCATAGAAGGTTAATAGATTGGTTTGGCAAGAACGATTCTTCATGAATCCATGCTGATTACTGCTAATGATATCATTCTTATTACTAAAATCTTGTATATAGTCCCTTATCATCCCCTCCAAGAGTTTACATACTATTGATGTTAGGCTAACTGGTCTGTAATTCCCAGGGATGTTTTTTGGGCCCTTTTTAAATATTGGTGCTACATTGGCTTTTCTCCAATCCCCATCCTTTGTAACCAGATGTCCTTCCTCATTCTTTATGGGGCCAATATGGTCTGTCCTCCCTTTTTTACTGTTTACATACTTAAAGAATTTCTTGGGATTTTTTTTGCTCTCCTCCGCTATGTGTCTTTCATGTTCTATCTTAGCCGTCCTAATTGCACCCTTACATTTCTTATTGCATTCTTTATAAATTCTGAATGCTGAGGATGATCCCTCAACCTTGTATTTTTTGAAGGCCTTCTCCTTTGCTTTTATATGCATTTTTACATTGGAGTTAAGCCATCCAGGATGTTTGTTCGCTCTTTTAAATTTATTACCCAATGGGATACATTGGCTAATGCCCTTATTTAATATGCTCTTAAAGCAAACCCATCTCTCCTCCATATTCTTTGTTCCTAATATTTTATCCCGATTTATGCCTTTTAGCAAGGTTTGTAGTTTAGGGAAGTTGGCTCTTTTGAAATTCAGTGTCTTTGTGTTCCCTTCATGTTTCCTATTTGTGTGATTTATACTGAAACGAATTGACCTGTGATCGCTGTTACCTAAATTGCCCCGTATTTCCACATCTGTGATCAGGTCTGTATTGTTGGTAATCAGTAGATCTAGTAATGTTTTATTTCTAGTTGGTGCGTCTACCATCTGACCCATAAAATTGTCCTGCAAGACATTAAGGAACTGGCGAGCCTTAAATGAATGCGCGGTTCCCTCCGCCCAGTCTATGTCTGGATAATTAAAATCCCCCATTATGATAACACTTCCCATCCTTGCTGCTAATCCAATTTGTGATAGGAGATCCGTCTCCACTTCCTCCCTCAGGTTAGGGGGCCTATAGCATACTCCCAGTATTATTTTCCCCTTAGCTTCATCCCTTTGGAGCTCTACCCATAAAGATTCCACCTCCTCCCTAGCCCCCTCAGTGATGTCATCTCTCACATTTACTTGTACATTATTCTTGATATATAGGCATACCCCTCCCCCTTTTTTACCCTCTCTATCCTTGCGGTATAGGGTATACCCTTGAATGTTTGCCAGCCAATCATGAGAGCTGTTGAACCAGGTCTCTGAAATTCCCACAAAATCCAAATCCTCCTTGTACAACAGTATCTCTAGTTCACCCATCTTGTCCGCCATGCTCCTGGCATTAGTGAACATGCCACATAGTTTAGACCGGTCGCATATTGTCCTCGTATTGGGTGTTTCAAGATTGCAACTAGGACTTGCTACTATACTCACCTTGTGTTTTTGTGCTTTGGTTAACCTACCACTAATGCCCCCAATACTACCCTCTGGAATATCTTCCGCGCTGGCTATCACTGTCTCTGGACCCTCCCCCCCATCGCCTAGTTTAAAAACCCCTCTAACTTTTTGGCCATCTTCATTCCCAGCAGATCTGCACCCTCCTCATTTAGGTGCAGTCCGTCCCTTCTATAGTACCGGTTACCGACTGAGAAGTCGGCCCAGTCCTCCAGGAACCCAAACCCCTCATTACTACACCAGCTCTTCAGCCACTTGTTTACTTCCCTAATCTCCCTCTGCCTTTCTGGTGTGGCTCGATGTACCGGTAGTATTCCTGAGAACACTACCTTGGAGGTCCTTTTCCTCAATTTATCTCCTAAGTCCCTAAAATCATTCTTTAGGACACTCCATCTGCCTCTGACTTTGTCATTGGTGCCAACGTGCACCATGACAGCCGGGTCTTCCCCAGCCCCTCCCAGTAATCTGTCCACAAGATCCGTGATGTGCCGAACCCGAGCGCCCGGTAGACAACATACTGTTCGGCGCTTCAGGTCTTGGTTACAGATTGCCCTCTCTGTCCTTCTAAGAATTGAGTCCCCTACCACCAGAATCTGTCTTTCTTTGCCCTTTGCTGCCCCCCCACTCTCACTGGAGGAGTTCTTCCCCTGGCAGCTAGGAGAGTCCCTCATCTCCAGCAGTGCTGGTCCCTGACTGGTTTCACCAATGTCACTCAATGGAGCGTACTTATTGGGATGCTCCAGTCCTGGATCGGCCTCTCTGGCACTTCCCCCTCTACCCCTCCTGACTGTCACCCATCTACTCTTTGCTAGTGCCTGCACCTCTTTGTCTCCACCCGCCTCTGTGCTGGCCCCTGCCGGCACCTGCCGTGTACGTTCCTGGCTCACCTTTAGTATGGAGGGACTTCTCAGTACTGACAGTTGCTTCCCCAGATTCAGAACCTGGGCTTCCAGGGAAACAATGTGCTTACATTTTGCACAGCAGTATTTGCCCTCGATCGGATGATCAAGGAACGCATACATGCGGCAAGATGTACAAAGAGTTGCATCTCCACACCCGCCGGGCATCGTACCTATTAAATTTAGTGAGGATTTGGGGATTTTACCCTGTCCAAATTACCTAACAGCTAGCTTCCTGGCACTAATACTCAGTACACAATACACAAGTACTAACGATCCACACACACTACTCAGACAACACTCAGATACTCACACTACACAGGTACTATGACCCCTGTTATAACCTCCTGTTTTAAACTCTGGTTTTTTAACTCCCACTTATTCCAGCTCCACTTACACCAAGTTCCACAGCTTCAGACTGAGCACCCACTAATTATCTCTTTATAAATATCCTGCTGCTAAAAAAAAAAAACCCTTGGGGAAACTCTTCCATTTTTTTAATTTTTGGGGTGTGCAGCATTGTTGACTCCCATATATGTGTCCTTCCATTTCATAAAGCTCAATTCTAGCCAAAACTTTTTTATTTAGTTATCTGTAGAACGTGGAAGGGAGCTGGGTCGTTCTTTAATATATGTGCTTGATACCAGTATCGGTTAGACAGTAAATTTATGTTTTCAATAATAAAGAAACAGTGTTGCAACTATGAAATCCTCTCTCTCTCCTCCCTCTGGATGGTTTGTGAGACGTGTTTGATGCTATAAACATGGGATGTTGTAGCTGTGTGGCTTTTGTGACAGCTCCCCATGGATCCATTGGAAGACCACTTCTTGATTTGGTGGGTGTTTAGTGAGAAATATTGGTGGCGGTCATTAATTAGTGGTAGTTTGAAGCAGAGGAAACAAGATTGGATTCTGGTTCAAATTTGGAGCACCATAAAGAAGGAGTAATTTCTGCACAACATATTTTCTTTTTGATTTATTGCACTTCTTGGATTTTTTTGGAGAAAGACTTATATGGATTTTTTGTTGATTAAGGACACTACACACACACTTTTTTTTGAGTATAGATTTATTGATATTTAGCCTAGGTTCACACTGTCAGAAATTGTGCGAGTTCAACTGTCGATCCAACTTCGGAATCGCCCCCGAAGTCGCTATAAGTAGTACAGGAACTACGTTTGGGAATCGGTGCGGCGCTGAAAAGTCAGCGCCGCACCAATTCAGACGTGCCATTGCTGGCAATAGCCGCCGAATTTGACATGGGATTTGACATGTCAAATCGCATGCCAAATCGTACCAAGGCTTAAAGAGCACTTGTCACTTAATGCAAAATCAAACACACTGGATGTCATTTATTTGTGGATGATATGTATTATATTTTTTCAAATCCCCTTCAGCTGAAAAAAAAATGAAATGAAACAATTGTTTTGAATGTTGCTGAATGCTTTGTTTTTTTTTCTCGATTGCATCATATAGAAAGAGAAATGTATTTTGCAATCATTGCAATTATTCAAACTGGTCTGAGGAGTGGCATATCAGTGGTATTGGCTGCAGAAGTCACTATAAAAATAGTTGCCAAGGTTCAAATTGTAAAAAATGTGCTCTGTTTTTGATGTTCAGGTTACAAGCGGCCACCAAGTCCATATCCAGTGACCACTTATTCCTTGAATGAGAAATATCTTCAGGAATTTAGAGCTACGCTTACAGGAATCCAGAAGGGGTTTCTTCAGGGCAGGTATGGTGAATGCAGAAGAGAAAGACCCCTGCTCTTTGTGTGTGTGTGGGTCCCAGCCACAGGACAGAGTCCTCACCTTGCTCCTCACCAGGAACTCGCCAAAAGTAATGGGGCTTGTTGTTCGGTCCTTACTCAGGGCATAGCTCTGAATGCTCTTCTTTGCACCTACATGTATGGTGTGCCTCACACAAGTTTTGATATGATGATCCTGGTCATCACGCCACTCTGACTGGGGACACTCACTGCATTGGGCCCGATGACTGAAGCATGCTTGCAGGATAGGCTTTAACTTCCCCTATCCACCATTATCCCCTCATCTGACCAGGTTTGCATACAGTTGGGTACACCAGGTTCACTTTTCACCAAGTGGATACTTGAGGTGTACTGTCTAGCATGGCTTAACTGTGTGCTACTTCACTTCATCTCAGCAAGACTACTAGGTTTTACCTACACAGACACAGGAAGCAGCCATAGGCTCAGTTCAACTCCATGTTATTGGCACAGTTCTCAATATACAACAGAAACCAACATTTGGCCAGTGTTTACAGCAGCTTGTCCGACAGAAACCCGCCTAACGCCCGGCTTCTGTCGAATGGGTATGCTGGAAAACCAGCAGAAGACTGGCATCCGATTAGCTCTCGCAGCCATTGGCCAGTGTGATCTGGTGGGAGGACAGACCCCCTGTCAGAACAAAATACCTCACCGGGGAGATCACCGTACTAACATCACATAATTAGTGCAGCCAACTCCTTCATTTTTTAAAATTTCAGCCCGCTGGGTTGAACGAAGAAAAACTACCTGTTTGTACCAGAGAACGAGAGGCAGCAGGAGAATGGGGGACTGCCGAGCAGGGGAAGCCACAGGTGATGGGGTAAGTGCTAGCAACCGACCGACCCGGAGGGGCATACTCTCTGCTGCCCCCCCCCCAAAATTGCCGCCACTGGTCTGGACATAGAAACACAGATATTATAGCTGACCATACAAGACTAGCCGACAAATAGCTTGTGAGAGGTGGCACTGATGAGCGGCACTGAAGGGCATTGATAGGTGGCACTAATAGGTGGCACTGATAGGTGGCACTACCTGTTTGTACCAGAGAATGAGAGGCAGCAGGAGAATGGGAGACTACCGAGCAGGGGAAGCCACAGTTGATGGGGTAAGTGCTATCGACCGACCGACCCGGAGGGGCATACTCTCTGCCGCCCCCCCAAAAAAATTTCCACTGGCTGCCACTGGTCTGGACATAGAAACCAGTTATTATAGCTGATCATACAAGACTAGCCGACAAATAGCTTGTAGGAGAACTGGAACTGTTTATTGAAAGCTCAGACAGAATTTATAGTACACAAGGTAAGATGAGAGTGATCACATTATCGTATGCAAAGGAAATTGTATACAGAAATATAATTAACCACTTGCTTACTGGGCACCTAAACCCCCCTCCTGCCCAGATCAATTTTCAGCTTTTAGCGCTGTCACTCTTTGAATGACAATTGTGTGGTCATACAACACTGTACCCAAATGACATTTTTTTTCCCCACAAATAGAGCTTTCTTTTGGTGGTATTTGATCACCTCTGGGTTTTTTATTTTTTGTTAAAAATATTTAAAAAGACAGAAATATTTTTTAAAAAATACAAAACCGTTTTATATTTTGTTAATACATTTTGCAAACAGGTAATTTTTCTCCTTCATTGATGTACGCTGATGAGGCTGCACTGATAGGCTGCACTGATGGGCACCGATAGGCTGCATTGATGGGCAATGATAAGGCGGCACTGATGAGGTGGCACTGGTGGACACTGATAGGTGGCATTGGTGGGCACTGAGAGGTGGCACTGATGAGCGGCACTGAAGGGCATTGATAGGTGGCACTAATAGGTGGCACTGCTAGGTGGCAGTAATGGGCACTACTAGGTGGCAGTAATGGGCACTAATGGGTGGCAGTGATGGGCACTGATGGGTGTCAGTGATGGGCACTGATCGGCACTGGTAGGTGACACTGATAGGTAGCACTGATGAAGCACTGATTGGCACCACTGGTGGGCATTGATAGGTGGCACTCCTAGGCATTGATAGGTGGCACTGATTGTTGCCACTTATGCACTGATTCGTGGCACTGTGTGGGCTAACAGTGTGAGGAGAAAAAAAAGCAGATCACCGGCTTATCTGCAAGGGACATCGGTCCCGAAGAGGAAGAGGCAATTATGCCTCATCTGTGCCCACCAGTACCCCCTGCCAGTGCCACCTGCCAGTGCCCACCAGTGCCACCTATCAATGCCCATGAGTGCAACCTATAAATGCCCACCAGTGGTGCCAATCAGTGCCACCTAGCAGTGCTGCCTATCAGTGTTATCAGTGCCCATTATTGCCACCCATCAGTGCCCATCACTGCCACCCATCAGTGCCCATTACTGCCACCCCACCTATCGGTGCCCATCAGTGCCGCCTCATTAGTGTACATCAATGAAGGAGAAAAATGACCCGTTTGCAAAATTTTATAACAAAATATAAAAAAAAATTTAAATTCGTTTTTTTTTTTTTTACAAGAAAAAATTCGGTCTTTTAAATTTTTTTTAACAAAAAATAAAAACCGCAGAGGTGATCAAATACCACCAAAAGAAAGCTCTATTTGTGGGAAAAAAATGATAAAAATTTCATTTGGGTACAGTGTAGCATGACCGCGCAATTGCCATTCAAAGTGCATCAGCGCTGAAAGCTGAAAATTGGTCTGGACAGGAGGGGGTTTAAGTGCCCAGTAAGCAAGTGGTTAATCAGTACATATACCAAATACAGTTGCAAAATGAAAAGCTATATTAAGTTGCACCTGTTATGCAAACAATATGGGGTTTATGCATTTGTTATACTGACTCACTGATTGAAATACTCTGAGCCATTGAACAAATATTTAGATCGGCCAGGCAAACAGCATTTTCAGAAGTAAAACTCAACCATAGCAAGCTCTTATTTTCCTTTACATAAACTGATTATGATTGATACATCTTCCTTTCAGAACTAACATGGGGACAGTCCTGACACTTATGAGGGAGCTGTCTCTTCAGTGCAACATGACGCTACACCAGTCGGAAATCATTAACTTTTTAAAGGAGGAACATTATGACATTGCGGTAGTGGATGCATTCAACCCCTGCGCTATGCTGGTCTCAGAGAAGCTGGGACTCCCATTTATTGCTTTTTTTCCTACAATAATGGCCAATGCTCACCGTGTAGGAATGCCAAGTCCTCTGTCATATAGTCCGTTGTTTCAGACACAGCTCACCGACCAGATGGATTTCTTTGGCCGTTTGAAGAACACATTGGCTTTTTTCGTTTCGTTAGTAGTCCTGAAAAAGATGGACTCACTGTTTGATGGTGTAATCAAAGAACATTTTCCTGCTGAATCTAGACCAACTATAGCCAATCTTCACTTGAAAGCTGAGCTCTGGCTGTACAATGTAGACTTCACTCTTGAGTTTCCTCGTCCACTTCTGCCTCACGTTCAGTACATCGGGGGATTATTGGCCAAATCTGTAAAACCATTATCACAAGTGAGTATGACTGAACAAACTCTGTTTTAATAAACAAGCTAAAAGATTATTAAAGTCCAACTCAAATCAAACCTTTTTTTAATAATTTGGAGAAAGTAATGGAGGATCTGTGAGGTTTTTGTTTACTGCTTTCTGTGGCCCACACTGAGAATATTTATCATCTGGGACTAGAAATAAAGGAAACAGGGGTCAATAGAACAGAAAGACACATATAGTAATACATTGTATACTTTATTAGAACATTTTTTTTTTTCCTCAAATTCTAAAGCCAATCTCCAAGCATCACACTTCTTCTGTATGCGCAGACAAAACTTTTTTTCCTTCAATTTGGATCATGGGGAAATGTTAGGCTTGTTATATTTGGATTGCTGTCTGTATCCCCACTGGACAGATTCACCCTTCCTATTTATCCTTGTGATCATTGACTCCAAGACAGAAGTTGATGGGAAATCTAAAATATCACCATATTAAGAAGTAAGGTAAAAAGTAAAAAGTAAAATATCACCATATTAAGAAGTAAGGGTTAAACATACAATGGGATTAAATAATTTGGTGACAAATGCCTAAAACAGGAAGTCCCCTCAGATTTGTGAGATATCCTATCATTTGCTATTGCGTCTCCAGGACATTAAGTAAAGGGAATACTCCTCAGAGGCACCAAAAACTGATAGGGAATTTTAAGGCTTCCCAAATCTATCCAAAAATAAATAAGTGTGGGCTTTACAAACACTTTAATACTTGTACATAGCTTTGGTTATGTTTTTGAGCAAATCTAAAATCAGCTTACATTCACAATACACAGCCCAAGGCAGACAATGAGTTGGAGGTTCATGGATAAAAATCCAGACAGACAATTCACTACTGCCAAATAAAATTTATTGTCATTATATTCAGGAACTGGAAGACTTTATATCTGAGTCCGGGGATGCTGGTTTCATTGTGGTGACTCTGGGGTCGATGTTGTCCTCACTCCCTCTAGTGGAATTCATCAAGGAGATGAACGGAGGATTCGCTAAGATTGAGCAGAAGGTGATTTGGAGTTATCAGAGGTCAAAATGGCCACAAGAGGTGGAAATTGCTCCCAACCTTAAAATTATGGACTGGGTATCACAGAATGATTTATTGGGTAAAACTTTTACTGTCATTTATGCAGAAATTGATCATTTAATTTATTAATGTATACCATCTTGATTATTGTGCAAATGACCACTAAATTGATCTATTTTTCACTTAACCTTTACATTATTTAGGGCTTCTTTATGACAAGTGAATATAGGCCCTCATATAATCGCACCCCATAAACAGGAGAAAGGTCTTTATTAGTGGCGTTCCAAGTTTATAGTCATTCGAATTCTATACATTGTTATGTATTTACCCAGAGATTTGGAAACACTGGAATCAGGACTGGTGCAAAGATTTTTGTCTACTTAGGCGAAGGTGCATTTTGGGACAGAGGAGCCTGGTGAACATGGCGGGCAGGAGGGCGGCAGATCTCAGCAGTGGTGGAAGTGATCACTTCCACATGAAAGACAAAAGTTGGCTTTACAAAAGTACATGTGTAAAAAAAAAAAACACGTCTGCAGCACTGTAAAAATACAAATCCCCAGTAAGTGATTTTGGATTCAGATTTTTGCACCCCCCTCCTATCCTGGCACCCTAAGGCAGCTGCTTAAGCCGCCTTATGTTAGCGCTGGCCCTGACTGGTATCAAAGGATGGACATGTATCATATATGGTGTGACAGTGCGAGGCCCTGCCACTCCGAAAATGGTTGTAGAAAGAACACAGAGGATTTTCAGTAACTAGAAAAGAATACAAGTCAACAGCTACAAATACTGTACATGCTGTCGTTTAATAAAAGGACTCTTACCTGTCCAGGGATCCAGGGCTGTTCTCACCTGGGCTGGTTCTTCACTGGTCTTCGGGTCCCCAACGCTGGCATGTTTAATGTGGTAAGTCAGCTGTGCCAGGTGTTTACATGTTTAAAACAGTTTTTTTTTGCTAGAAAATTACTTAGAAAAAAACCAATATATAATGTTTGGGTATTCTAACACCCTAGAAAATAAAATGGCGGTCATTGCAATGCTTTTTTTCACACCGTATTTGCGCAGCGGTCTTACAAGCGCACTTTTTTGGAAAAAATTAACTTTTTTGAATAAAAAAATAAGACAGCAGTGAAGTTAGTCCAATTTTTTTTATATTGTGAAAGATAATGTTACGCCAAGTAAATTGATACCCAACATTTCACGTTTCAAAATTGCGCCCGCTCGTGGAATGGCGTCAAACTTTTACCCTCAAAAATCTCCATAGATGACGTTTAAAAAATTCTACAGGCTGCATGTTTTGCGTTACAGAGGAGGTCTAGGGCTAGAATTATTGCTCTAATTCTACCGATCGCGGCGATACCTCTTATGTGTGGTTTGACCACCGTTTTCATATGCGGGCGCTACTTGCATATGCGTTCACTTCTGAGCGCGAGCTCGTCGGGACAGGGCGCTTTAAAAAAATTGGGTTTTTTTCTTATTTATTTTACTTGATTTTATTTATTTTTTCACAGTTTTTTTTTTAAATGAGTCACTTTTATTCCTATTACAAGGAATGTAAACATCCCTTGTAATAGAAAAAAAGCATGACAGGACCTCTTAAATATGAGATCTGGTGTCAAAAAGTCCTCAGATCTCATATTTGAACTAGGATGCAAAAAAAAAAAAAAAAAAAAAAATTGTCATGTAAAAATGTCATGAAAAAATGACAACAGAAAAATGTGCCTTTAAGACATATGGGCGGAAGTGACATTTTGACGTCGCTTCCGCCCTCCTACGGTATGGAGATGGGTGGGGGCCATCTTCCCCTCACTCATCTCTATACCACAGACGTGAAAGGACCCGATCGTCTCCACCGCTACCAACGGCTCCAGTAAGCGGCAGAGGGCACAGGAGAGAGGCGGGAGGGGGGGGGGACACCTCTCCCGCCGCCAATAGCAGTGATCTTGAGGTGAATCCGCCACAGAGACCACCATTATCGTACACAGAACCGCCAGCTCTAAAGATGGATACCTCGGTTGTGGCAGCAGCTGCTGCCATGACCGAGATATCCATCTTCAAACTGCCGACGTATATGTACATGAGCCGGTTGGTAAATGGTTAATGCAGATCCACAGCCAGGTTCCCACTGCCCATGCGTAAGCTGCTCTGTGCCTTGTGAGCCTCCTGGGACCTATGAAGGGTCACAAGAGGTTGCAGGCAGGAAGGGCTGAGGGAGAACTTCCGGTAGAATCACCCAGGCGATTCCAGCGGAAGTGGAAGCGGGCACCTGCCAAAACTAGGCACCTACTCTCCCCCCAAAAATAAAGTGGCAATAATGTTAAGGTGAAGATTAGAGTTGGGTGAACAGTTTCAAGCCGAGCAAAAGTTTGGCCCGAACATCGGCTGTTTGGCAAACACCCGAATTTGCACAGTGCATTCTAAGCCCTGATTGGACAAAGCTTTGCCCAATCAGGGCACAGCGAATAACTGGTTGTTAAGGATCAGGCTTCCCCGCTGACAGCTGAATGAATTAAAAAACATTGCCGGCAATAGAAAAAAGTGAAAAAAAAAAACGTTGCCCGTAATAGACAATCCATACGAGGCCTTTTCAGGTCTGGTACGAACTTTAAGGTGAACCCCACGCCAAAATAAAAAAAAAAAAAAACGTGTGGGGTCCCTCCCAAAATCCATACCAGACCCTTTTCCAAGCATGCAGGACAGGAAGGGAGGGGATGAGCGAGTAGTCCCCTCTTCTAAAGCATACTAGGCCACATGCCCCCAACATGGGGGGGTATTTTGGGGTGGGGGGACTCTCCCATGTTGATGTGGACAGGGGCCTCTTCCCGACAAACCTGGAAGGTGGTTGTGGGGGTCTGTGGGCAGCAGGCTTATCGGAATCTGGAAGCCCCCTTTAGTAAGGGCCCCCAGATCCCACCCCCCCATTCACCAAAAAAAGTGTCAAACATAAATAAAGACAGGAGGCAGTTTTTGACAATTCCTTTATTAAAAAAAAAAAAAAATGTCCCCCGATGTAGATCCATTGTCAGACACGATACCCACCATTCCGCCAGACATGGAAGAGGCCCTTGTCCCCAGAGGCAGAGCCCCCCCCACTCCAAGGCACCCACCCCATGTTGAGGGAATGTGGCCTGGTATGGATTTTGGGGGTGACCCCATGCTGTTTTTTTGTAAATTTTTTTGTAAAACATTTTTGTATTGCCGGCAATTTAAATGTCTTTTTTTTTCTTTTATATACCGTAAATGTCAGTTTTTCTGCAGCAGGTTCTATACATGGTACAGATGCGCCACAACTCTAGTGAAGATCCCCTTAAATGACTGGCAGTGACAATTGTACTGCAACCTTAACATCAGTAAGGAAATATCCCCTTACATTCATGGTCAGCAGGAGAAGAGCCTCTTTACATCAGTGGTCAGTGGTGGAAGCTCCCCACGAAGGCAGGTAAAAATATAATTGGGATTACTGGTTACCTACCCGAGGGATGAGAGGAAAGGCTGTGCTGGTACCAAGCTATTGACTCTACCTAGTTACATTGGTGCCAGAACTAGGCACCATCAGACAGGAAATCAGACCATCACTCCCCAGTGCTCAAGGATCCCTGAGCAAACCGTTGAGGAACCCTAGGGTTTCACAGAACTTTGGTTTTAGAAGAGCTGATCTATAGCATTCTTGCTTACTGAACATCATAACAATGAATTTTCAACAGGCATTGATGTGATTTAGGCCTGATCATCTAGTTAGTAATATCAGCGGCTCTTTGTGGTCATGAACATTCAAAGCAGTTATGTGTTTTTTTTACACCTTTCTAGCTTGTGCTTTCCCTCTTCTACCTATCCCCTTCCCTTCTCCCCTTTTCCCCCTTCGCTTATTCCCTACTCCCTCTCACCTTTCACTCTCCTTTCCATTCCTTCACTCTCTACTCTTTTCCCTCACTTTATGCCCCCCTACCTCTACATTCTACAGCCCACTCTTTCCTTTAAGCTGGTCATGGACGGATCAAAATTTAGACAGTTCAGCAGGGACGCCTGGATTTCATTCAGTGTGTGCATGTGCAGCTGTCCCTGCTCGACAGAAGGTAATCCTTTGATTGAGAAGGAGAATGTTGGAAAATCAATAACCAGGCTATAACAAGGCTACAGACGCTTATCAGTGTATGGAGCAATCTGTTATTCATTTTTTTTCGGTAAGCCCTCTGGCTGAACATACCCTGTTTCCCTGAAAATAAGACCTAGCGTGATTGTCGGTGATGGCTGCAATATAAGCCCTACCCCCCAAATAAGCCCTAGTTAAAGTCATTGTAGGTCTTATTTTCAGGGTAGGGCTTATTTTCGGGTAAACAGGGTAGGGCTTATTTGGGGGGTAGGGCTTATATTGCAGCCATCGCTGACAATCACGCTAGGTCTTATTTTCGGGGAAACGGTATAAAATGACTAACCATCAATGGCCTGCTTAACCCTAGCCTCTCTTCTCCTTCTTCACTATAACCCCCTCCTACTCCCCCCTACCTACCCCTTACCCCCCATCTCCTCCCTCATCTTACCCTCTCTCCTACTTCTCCCTTACTCACACCTCTCTTTCCTTAACACTTGCCTCCCCTCTCTTCTCCATCAACTTACCCTCTCTCCTACTCCTCACTTCCCAACCTCACTTCTCTTCTTCCCCCACACTTGCCTACCCCTCTCTTCTACCTTACCCTCTCTTCTACTCCTCCCTTCCCTACCCCACTTCTCCCCTCCCAACCACTCACCCTTGCCTCTTCTCTCTTAGACTGATTTTCTTTATTGCCTCTGTTGAATTTAGGACACCCCAAACTGCGTCTTTTTGTGACACATGGGGGAATGAACAGTTTGATGGAAGCTGTGTATCATGGAGTTCCTGTTCTTGGGATTCCACTTCTTGGGGACCAGAAAGAAAACATGGTCAGAGTAAAAGCCAAACAAATGGGAACTTATATTCTACCTGGCCAACTAAAGGCTGACAACTTTGCAAGCACCATTCAACACATCATAGAAAATAAAAGGTAAGTGTTGGCAAAGTAACATCTGTGAGGTTTTCACCGGATAAAACATGTATCTGATATCTGTGAGGTTTTATAGCTGTAACTGACACAGAATGTGATGTGAACATCTTTTACTGAAACACAGCAAAAAATAACAGTTTCAACCCAAACATATAGAACACAATACGCATCTAGCTACCCCCCCCCCCCACCACCACTCTATCAATCACTACATAGGGGACCTCCCTATGCAGCCATGATAGTTTTTCATAATATAACATTACACCTCCTACTTCCCTTTACTGTCAACTGATAATCTGCTACACTGTGCTAAGGCATTTTGTAGTCACCAAACAAAAATCAAAGCTAAACTCCAGAGAAATGGCTAAATATACTGATGAAATACATGTATGAAAGCCGTTTTACATGCCAGAGGATTTGTGTTTCTGTCTATCAGGTCCTGAGATTTACACAGCTCTACCCCTGTTCTGCCCCACAGACCTATCTAGCAATGGAGGAGACCTGATCTTTCTCTACTGCACTTTCATTTATAGTCTCCTTTCCCCCACAACCTGTGACTGGACAGAAAAAGGAGAAGAAGCACCCTACCCCACTCTGAGAGGTGCTATACAGAGTCTTAAAGCCTAAGTTTATTTATATATTAAATCAGCACAATGAGTGGTACTTACACAGGTGGAGGGAGAGTAACATAGACTGTGCAAGCTGCCGGAGCATGCAGACACTCCTCCACTGCTAGCGCTGCAGACTGTACTACACTTTAAAATTGCCATTCCTGGAATTCACCTTTAAAGTGCTGTTGCAAAATCGCTTTAGACAACAAGTTGTTAAATCTTTGTCCTTGACCCAGATTGTATTCCCTTATGTTCACAGCTTCAAGACATCAGCAATGAAGCTGCAAGCCATTAGAAGGTCACAGCCCTTTCCTCCAGACCAGCAATTACTGAGATGGGTGGATCACATCATCCAATCGGGTGGAGGCGGTCATCTTCATCCCTATTCTTACAAACTGCCCTGGTATCAATATTGGCTGCTGGATGTTATTCTTTTCTTCTTCGTTGTTCTCACTGTGGCCATCTACCTCATTGTAACACTCTTCAGGGCTCTCATTAGGAAATTCTGTTCTGCAGGAAAACTAAAGAGGAACTAAAGAAACTTGGCCTTGTATCAGAATTGAAGATAACTTCATGGTGCTCATAATATGGATACCTCAAGTGTCAGTGAAATTTTACAACTGCTGATCGTTAACCTCAGGGACATTGCTGTGATCTAGACATATGACCAACCAAGGTGCAATACAACTGAATGATCGATATCTGAATCAACAAAATGATCTATTTGAACATTGATCAAGCGAGACAAAAATGGCATGGCCAAGCAGTGATAATTTTGATCAACCCAAGGTTCTGGCCAAAAAACAAAACAAATTAAATTTTTTTGTGCCCTTGTGACTTGATCTAATTGTAAGGGAGTGAAAAATCGTAATTAAATGACCCTGTATAATAAATTTTTTCTCAAATCGCCTTTCAGGACAACCTTGGAGAGAGCGCAGCTCCAACCATTTTCCGGGAAACACATGCAGCTTTTAAATCCCTCCTCTTCCACCATGGCTTCAGTTATTGTGTTTCCTCCGCCATGGTGGAAGCGCTTGCTGTAACCAGGGAGCTGCGCTCTCTCCAAGGTGGAGGGAGAAGGCTTACCTTTGTTTTTGTTGTGCAGTGACCATCCCAGCACCACCCCCCCTCCAGTACGGGTGGTGGGTGTTCCAGAGTCTCCAGTCTCTCCAGCTCAGGGGATGCAAGGGCCAGCAGGAGGCGTCAGTGTCTATGTGCCCGGTGTCCGCTGGCATGGCCCTAGTGGTCAGCGGTGCGTCCAGCATGTCGGTTCTGGGTCTCGGCTGGCGAGTGATGTCATTGTAACAAAAATGTAAGCGTAGGATAGTATTGCCTTTACGAGTTGTGATGTAATCTGTAGAGATAGAATAATTGTAGATGTAGTTTAATTCTGGGTTATTAAAAATATAGTATTCAATATCAGTCATGCACATATGTGCTTTCATTAGCATTTGAAAAGGACAGAGCCAGTTTCTAGGATCGAAGTGACACCTAGATGCCAATAAAAGTTCCCATTAGAGGAAACATTGCCACCTTCCTAAGGCCTCAAAGAAAACTGCTAGTCATTTTGGCTACATGGATCCACAGGGGGCATTCGCAAGGCCCCGGCCGGTCTGCAAACTTTGATTAATATCAACAGATCTAAGAAACCTATTTTATCTCTCATAAAAGCTAAAATATTAGCAGCAGAGAGATGAAAATAATTCCTTTCGATCGTACACGTGATAGGTTACATGTACATGTAACTCTGTATTTTTAGCATGTGTGGAATCCTGGAGTACCACACAAAATCGTTATATGGCGCCTGATTGCAGCAGGCAGGGAATGATTGGTACTGTCACAATTGGACTGATGCGCTGGTATCGGAAATCCCCCAGGGTCGATTGGCTAAAGTCCAGCCCACATCCATATTTCAATAAATTAGGTAGCCTGAGATATAGACATCGTTCTTCCACAAAGCCAGTTCGAAACTGGAGAGTTCCTACATGTTCCAGTATGCTTCTACAAAAGGAAAGACTTCGGTAAAGTTTATTTCTGTTTTTAGCTCTTTTTATTTTCATAGCAAATTGCCAATTTGTGTGTCTTTTTGTATTTTTTGTATCTTTTTTGGTAAATTCGTTTTTCTTTGTATATCTTTTATGCACTGCCCACTTTCGGGATATTTAAATGATAAAATTAATAAGTGACTTCTGTGTACTAAGCTAGGAGGTTGTTATATTTTAGTGCCTAAGTACTCAGTCTAAGTTACGTGCCAATTGGTATGCAATTACATTGCGTGTTGGCAGATTGCATGCAGATTGTACGCTAACAGATCTGCCAGATGGAGATCTGTGTGTGTGGTGGCTCAGCAGACCAGTCTGCGGACAAACTGTTGGGTGGTGGCAGGCTAGCGTTTATTGTGTGTCTGGTGTGTAGTTGTGGGGACAGTGGGAAGTGTGATTAACACCGGGGTTCAAGCTTGCAGGATAGCTGGAGGAACCCTAGAAGCGTGTGCTATTTGCTAGACTGCTCCCCAACCCTTAGAGTGCACCAGATTGTACGTATGATTTTTATCTGCCTGTGTGTGGTCAGCTAGCTGGATTGGAGTGGAGTCTCCCTCTAGTGGTGGCCAAAGGTAGTCTTACATGCTAAGTATAATTTCCCCCTTATTCCCTTAGTTCCTCATATACCCCAGTCACGGAACGCACGTCGCGGTTAGCTAGTCGCCGTGGGCGTGTGTAATCGTGACAGTAATGTCCGGTGTCGCGGATTCTTGCTTCATCTATTTAGAAATAGATGAAGCCAGACTGTCAGTGGAACCAACACATGGATAAGGAGTGGAACACTGCGGCAAGGTTACACACTCACTAATGACAATGTCAGTGTTATTAAGAGTAGGGATGAGCCGAACACCCCCCGGTTCAGTTCGCACCAGAACCTGCGAACAGACCGAAAATTTGCGCGAACTTTAGAACCCCATTGAAGTCTATGGGACTTGAACGTTCTAAATCAAAAGTGCTAATTTTAAAGAACCTGCGAACAGACCGAAAATTTGCGCGAACTTTAGAACCCCATTGAAGTCTATGGGACTCGAACGTTCGAAATCAAAAGTGCTAATTTTAAAGGCTAATTTGCATGGTATTGTCCTAAAAAGGGTTTGGAGACCTGGGTCCTGCCCCAGGGGACATGTATCAATGCAAAAAAAAAACGTTTTAAAAACAGCCGTTTTTTTCGGGAGCAGTGATTTTAATGATGCTTAAAGTGAAAAAAAAAGTGAAATATTCCTTTAAATATTGTACCTGGGGGGTGTCTATAGTATGCCTGTACAGTGGCACGTGTTTCCCGTGCTTAGAACAGTCCCTGCACAAAATGACATTTTTAAAGGAATAAAAGTAATTTAAAACTGCTTGCGGCTTTAATGTAATGTCGGGTCCCGGCAATATGGATGAAAATCAGTGAGACAAACGCCATGGGTACCCCCCCCCCCCCCCCCCCAGTCCATTACCAGGCCCTTTGGGTCTTGTATGGATATTAAGTGGAACCCCACACCCAAATTAAAAAAAGGAAAGGCGTGGGGCCCCCAGGCCCTATATACTCTGAACAGCAGTATACAGGCGGTGTAAACAAGACAGGGACTGTAGGTTTGTTGTTAAGTAGAATCTGTTTGTAATTTTGAACTGGTACATTTTTAAAGTGTAGCTCCAGCCAAAAAAATTTTTAAGCTTTTTGGAAAACATAGGGAAGGGTTATCACCCCTGTAACATTTGTTTTGTTGTCTGTGCTCCTCTTCAGAAGATTTCACCTCATTTTCTGCCCCAATGACAAATATTTTTTGAAAATTTGGGGTTTTTAGTGAAACAAGGATCGGTGATAAAGCATCAGTGAAGAGGAGACACGTTTTTCCCATATTAACTTTTACAGGAGAGAATTTCCCTTCCTAGGAGTAGATTTCATCTCACTTCCTGTTGTCTCCTTCCATTTGCAAGTAGGAGTTGTTTGTAAGTTGGATGTTTGAAAGTAGGGGCCTGCCCTATATACTCTGCAGAAATTGGGGCCTTAGATGTTGGTGTTGCCACAACACTGTAAGCCCTCACAGTTACTCTTGGTGGGCGCAGGAACGGGCCCTGCTATGAAATATTAGATCAAGAATTGTAATTACATGTCCCTGTTGAACAGGGGCAGAAAAATTGGGCCTTAGGCACTGGTGCCACAACACTGCAACCCATCACAGATACTCTAGTTGGAGCGCAGGAATGAGCCCTCCTGCAGAATATTGCATCAAAAATTGTAATTACATGCCCCTGTTAAACAGGGGCTGAAAAATTGGGCCTTAGGCACTGGTGCTGGTGCCACAACACTGCAACCCCTCACAAATACTCTAGTTGAGCGCAGCAACAAACCCTCCTTGCAAAATATTGCATCAAAAATTGTAATTATACACCCCTGTTAAACAGGGGCTGAAAAGTTGGGCCTTAGCCACTGGTGGCGGCGCCCAGAACCAAACATATTCTTACAAGCTATCAGCATGATCATTGATGAGGAAGAGGATAGTCACTCAGCATAACAGGATAGTCACTCAGCATCAGCATAGGCAGTCTTGAAGGGATCTGAAATTTCAAAAAAAATTATTCGGTTACATCAGCATCAGGTGCTTGGTAGCTGGTGGTGATCCAAGACTGATTCATTTTTATGAAGGTCAGGCGATCGACCGAGTCGGTGGACAGGCGCACCCTGTGATCGGTTACAAAGCCTCCAGCAGCACTGAATGTGTGTTCCGAAAGAACGCTGGATGCAGGACAGGCCAGTAGCTCAACTGCATACTGTGCAAGCTCTGGCCAGTGATCCATCCTCAAGACCCAGTAACCCAGAGCATTTTCGGTCAGATCTTGCCCCTAGGTATTCCTGCACCATGTAAAACAGATGGTGGCGATGGTTGATGGAACCGATCATACCTTGGGGCTGCGGACTAAAAAATTGTCTGAACGCATCGGTCAGACAGCCACCTTCTCCACCGCTCCTTTGACTGACCGAAGCCTCAGCAACACGTTGTCCAGGAACAGGAGTTTGTAACCTCCCAGTCTCTGGGAACGCATTGCACAGACCTTTCTGCAAGGCCTCCCGAAGATGTTTCATCCTCTGCTCCCTCTGCGACGGCAAGATAAGGTCCACAACCTTACCCTTGTAACGTGGATCAAGGAGGGTTGCCAGCCAGTAACGATCCCTCTCCTTGATACCACGAATACGAGGATCCTTCCGCAGGCTTTGCAGGATCAGGGAGGCCATGCAGCCTAGGTTTGCTGAGGCATTCAGTCCAGAGTCCTCTGGGTCACTAAGGATGACATGATCCGCAGCCACCTTCTCCCAGCCACCTACTTTTGGGTACCTTAGATCCGCGTGATGGTGTGTGCAGTCACACGGCTGTGTGGCGTAGCGAGGCGTGTGGATTAATTCCATCGTCTCCCCCCTCCCACTCCTAAACTTCATGCTCCACCACCCCATCCCGGATTTCTGAAGCTACGCTGGTGTCCCCCACGAATGCAGCGAGAAGCTCTGTAGCAAAGTCAGGTTGGCAGTCTGATGCTTCTGTTTGCCCAGGTAAGAGAAGGAACATATGGATATAAGATCCCACCGCGCTGAAGGGCAGAACACGGAGGTACCTTGGATGTGTTAAAATGTAAGATACAATCTTGTCATTGCATATGAAGCCTTCTACTGGGATGGGTGAGACCCTGCAGCAGATAGAGATTGCCGGTGGGTCAGGTGACAGATCAAGTATATACAAGGACACATACATATAAAAAGAACTCAAACTAAAACTTTTTGACTGTGTGGAAAAACGGTACTACTTATTGGGAGGTTTAAAGGTCTGGGACACAGAAGTTGGTAAGGGGTCTGAAGGAAGTCGACTATCCCACCAGAGTTAAGACATTTAAGGTTACTGTCAACATCAACAATCACCCTGCGTTTAGAGGGGCTGCTTGCAAGGACTGGTGGAGGGTGGACTGATCAGCCGGGCTCCTTTGGGGCATAGACACTATATTATATTGTGGTCAGGCAAATGACATCTTCGGGCTTGTGTCATACCTTATTTCAACCAGATGTACGCTGACTTACCAAAAGATTTCCCCTCGGTGTCGCTATAGGACCTAAAAAAGAGACAAGTCATAAATAGGAACCTTGTGGCTGTTACGTTGGTACCATACGACTGCACCTGACTGGCTTGTTAAAATCCAGCTAGAGTCGGTGTGTGAATTTAAAAGGAGAGGACAAGGGGAAAAAAATAGATATATCTGTCTTGCAGAGAGATCCTGAGATCTTTTGTTTAGCTCCTATTTTTCCTCCCCCCTTTGGAGGCCCCCCCCTTTTTTTTTCTAAACTGGGGAGGTGGGCAGAAAAGGGGGGGAAGAGCAGCAACATGAGTAAATCCTAGACTAAGCCCTCTAAGGGGGGGCACCCCTAAAACCCCAAAAGATAATGCTGTGGGGAGCACGATTAAACAGTATCTGGCCCAGGGGACGAGCCCTAAGAACATTGATCCAGAGACTCAAAGGGCAGGTAAAGCGGATAAGAAGAAGGGAACAGATAGAAAGAGAGAAGAAATTTCAGATCAATCTAGAGATGATTTAACAACTGAAAGCGAATTTGATTTTACCAGAATAGAAGAACAAAGGATGGATGTTCAAATCCCTACAAAAGGAGAAATGTCGGAAATGTTCCTGAGACTAGAAAATTCAATAAAAGCTGAGATAAATATGCTGAGGGCTGATCTGGGAAACTTGCTGGCAAGAGAAGAGACGTCTGAGGATAAAATAGATAAACAAGCGCAGGAGCTATGCGACCTCAAAGAACAAATTAAAATAACACAACAAAATCAAATGAAACCCAAGAGAATAGAAATAGAAGGAAAAACTTGAGAATTCGCTTTGTACCGGAGAAAAGGGATGAAGATCTGAGGAAAACTATGTATGCGATTTTTTTCCCTTTACTGGATATTGAAGTAGAGGAGTTTCCAAATATTGAAAGTGTACACCAAGTCGGGAAATTAGATACCACAAAGGCAGACAGATCTCAGGACATAATAGTGAGATTCAGATTTTATGAAGATAAAGCAAAAATTTGGGTGTGGAAGGGGGGTGGGATTTGGATGAGGGGGGCTACCTCTGGTACAATGCTTAAAAGAGTGGCAAATCCTCGCTATAGACAAGAGAAACGAGTCCCGTACGGGATAGAGGGAATAAAGAGATGACATCAATTAACTTCATGTCTTATAACATTGGGGGTCCTAATACTCCCATTAAAAGATATAAGGTATTGAAAGAGCTTAAACATTATGGGCAGAGGTGGTCTCCCTCCAAGAGACCCATCTATCCCATGAGTCAAATGTGAAATTGTACTCTAGGGATTTTCCGACATGGTACTACGGAGACACAATTACAAAAAGAGCGAGGGGGGTAGCAATAGGGTTTGCAAAAGGAACCCGGTTCATATCGGAGGATAGGTTGACGGACCCAGTTGCACCTATAGCTACCTGAAGACAAGTGCTTGTGTGCTTCTTCTGATCCTATTAATAGTACAGGCAGGCTCTTGAAGTATTTACAGTTAGTGTACTGTGTACCCTGCACAGTTGCACCTGCAGTATAGCTACCTGAAGACAAGTGCTTGTGTTCTTCTTCTGATCCTATTATTAGTACAGGCAGGCTCTTGAAGTATTTACAGGTAGTGTACTGTGTACCCTGCACAGTTGCACCTATAGCTACCTGAAGACAAGTGCTTGTGTCCTTCTTCTGATCCTATTAATAGCACAGGCAGGCTCTTGAAGTATTTACAGTTAGTGTACTGTGTACCCTGCACAGTTGCACCTACAGTATAGCTACCCGAAGACAAGTGCTGGTGTTCTTCTTCTGATCCTATTAATACCACAGGCAGGCAGCTTGAAGTATTTACAGTTAGTGTACTGTGTACCCTGCACAGCTGCACCTATAGCTACCTGAAGACAAGTGCTGGTGTGCTTCTTCTGATCCTATTAATACCACAGGCAGGCATTCTGCTAGCTGCTGTATAATCAGTATATATATACATCCCAGTTTTGTGCAGCTACATCTCACTGCAGTGCAGGCCATTAGTATGTCTGGAAGGCCAGCAAGGAGAGGCAGACAGTCACAAGCCAATAAAAGAGGGCAAGCGGGCTCTGTGTCTAGAGGCAACAGCGCTGGTCATGGACACGGTGCATCCTCATCAGCACTTGGCCATGGGACACGCTTGTCCTTTTTTTCGGCAGCTGGCCATGTTAAGCCGCAGCATGCGGAAGACTTCTTTTTTTTTTTTTGCCACATCAGCAGACACATTTGAGAGACTTAAATCAACTTTGCAGTTCATCTTTTTCATCCCTTCTCTTTGTCACATCATAGTAGCTTGTGTCAAACATAAGTGTTTATTTTATCATGCCTTATACAACTGAATAAATATCTCACTATTACAAAATATTTAACCCAACCTCCCTCCCCCTCCCTTTCCCCCCACCCCCACATACCTCTGCGTACCCAACCCAATCCCTCATAAAAACTATGGTTTATCCCTTCCTCGCTAGAGATCTAGACTCTAAGTTTAACAACAGGCTGAATAACAGGTACATCGTTCTGGACAGTAGTCACTGGAGCGTCAGACTGGAACATGGACACTGGGATGTCAGGCTGAGCAGCAGGCAATGGGACCTCAAACTGGGCAGCGGGCACAGGCGTTGGCACAACAGGCTGAGTAGCAGACACTGGCAGGTACTGAAACATTGGACTGGGTAGCAGGCCCTGGGGCATCAGACTGGGTAGCAGGCCCTGGGGCGTCAAACTGGGTAGCAGGCCCTGCGGCATCAGACTGGGTAGCAGGCACTGGGGCATCAGACTGGGTAGCAGGCACTGGGGCGTCAAACTGGGTAGCAGGCACTCTGGCATCAGACTGGGTAGCAGGCACTGGGGCGTCAGACTGGGTAATAGGCACTGGGACGTCAGACTTGGTAGCAGGCACTGGGGCGTCAGACTGGGTAATAGGCACTGGGACGTCAGACTGGTTAGCAGGCGACAGTGGCAGGTGACGCACATTATGGTGAGTTAAACTATTTCATTTACTACTACAATGTAATAATAGAAATAATGCGCTTCAATCACCCTGACACCATATCAAGTATGGTGCCGGGATGATTGAAGCGCTAACACCAGCCATTGCCCGCGAAAAAACGTGACCCTCCCCCCACCCGGTCCTTGGCACAATTTTCTTCTACGCAGCCGGTCCCCGGTGCCAAAAAGGTTGGGGACCACTGTACTAGAGAATGAGCTGATCGGATCGTTTCCAGCAGTTGATCACTGGTCCAATCTTTAAGAGTCTGGCGGCAATATTCACCATCCTCTGCCGCCAGCAGCAAATAATAGACAATTTCATTAAAGTCCATCTTTCGCACGCCCACCGAACCAGGATGATTCCTCAGTGCAGCCACGTCTGGTCAGGGATGGCCTCGGTATACTGTCAGAAGAATTAGTAGACCGGACTGTGTGGACTGCACTTTTGGCAATACTTTGAGTAGTACCCCTTTCTGTTTCCTCAATATTTACGGAAGTGGCCATTTAGTGCACTCTTTCCTCTTATTTATGTACTGTAATACCTCTGTGGAAATTTTGGATGTGCTATGAGGGTACTTGAAGATTTTTGGGGGGAGCTTCAGCACACCCAAGCACCCACCTGGCACCGCCACTGGCACTTAGACACCTTCCTGCCCAAGCCAATTTTCAGCTTTCAGCGCTGTCGCAATTTGAATGACAATTGCGCGGTCATACAACACTGTACCCAAACAGGTTTTTTATCATTTTGTTCCCACAAATAGAGCTTTCTTTTGGTATTATTTGATCACCCCTGTGGTTTTTATTTTTTGTGCAACAAATAAAAGAAGACTGAAAATTTTGAAAAAAAAAAACAAGTTTTTCTTTGTTTCTGTTAAAAATTTTTGTAAATAAGTTTTCTTCTTCAATGACAGGCACTGATATGGCTGCACTGACGGGCACTGATAAGGTGGCACTGATGCGCATCGATGAGGCGGTACCAATGAGGTGGCACTGATGAGGTGGCACTGACGGGCACTGATGATGGGCACTGATAAGCGGGACTGATAGGTGGCACTGATGGGCACTGATAGGTGGCACTGGTATGCGGCACTGATGGGCACTCATAGGTGGCACTGATGGGCACTCATAGGTGGCACTGATGGTACTCATAGGTGGCACTGATGGGCACTCGTAGGCAGCACTGGTGGGTACTTATGGGTGGCACTGATGGGTACTTATGGGTGGCACTGGTAGGTGGCACAGATGAGCACTGATGGGCACTGATAGGTGGCCACTTATGGGCACGGATGGGCACTGATAGGTGGCACTGATGAACACTGATGGGTGGCACTGATGACACTGATTGGTGGCACTGATGATACTGATGGGTGGCATTGCTGGGCATCACTGATGTCACATGTTATATAATGGTGCCAGTCAGTGCCCATCTGTGGGCACTGATTGGCACAGATTGGGCATAATTTGCACATGTGGATGGCCATGAGGTACATACCTGGCCATCCACACGTTGCCCACTTCCCTGGTGGTCTAGTGTGGGCATCCGAGGGGGGGCTGCGCTGATAAACAATCAGCGCAGACCCCCCCTGTCAGAAGAGCCACCGATCGGCTCTCCTCTACTCGCGGCTGTCAGACACGAGTGAGGAAAAGGCGATCAATGGCTTTTCCTGTTGACATCGTGATCAGCCGTGATTGGACGGCTGATCACGTGGTAAAGAGCCTCTGTCGGAGGCTCTTTACCAAGATCGGTGTAGCGATGTGTCAGATTGACACACTGCACCACTGATCGCAGCGATGCACGCCCCCACGGACGCGTGGCGGCTGTTATCCTGAAGGACTTCATATGACGCCCAGTCAAAATAACTGAACCACCACCCGGCCGTCATTCTGCTATAGGCCGGGCAGGAAGTGGTTAATGGTGTTATTGTAGGTGCTATTGACATGAAATTTTCACCACGTCGGTAACAATCCATGCATACAAAGAAACCAAAACAAATAAGTTCAGAAATTAAGTTATGTGTAATAAAATGGAATGACACAGGGAAAAAGTATTAAACACGTTAACTGAAATTGATTTAATACTTCATACAAAATCCTTTGTTGATAATGACAACTTCAAGACACCTCCTGTATCGAGAAACTAGTCGCATGCATTGCTTAGGTGTGATTTTGGCCCATTCTTCCACACAAACAGTCTTCAAATCTTGAAGGTTCCGTGGGCCTCTTCTATGAATGCTGATCTTTAGTTCTTTCCAAAGATTTTTGATTGGATTAAAGTCAGGTGATTGGCTGGGCCATTCTAGCAGCTTTATTTTCTTTCTTTGAAACCAACTGAGAGTTTCCTTGGCTTTGTGTTTGGGATCATTGTCTTGCTGAAATGTCCACCCTGGTTTCATCTTCATCATCCTGGTAAATGGCAGCAGATTTTTATCAAGAATGTCCTGGTACATTTTTCCATTCATCCTTCCTTCAATGACATGAAGTTTGCCAGAAAAACAGACCTACACCATAATGTTCCCACCTCCAAATTTCCCTGCTGGTATTATATTTTTGGGGATGATGTGCAGTGCCATTTGAGCTCCAAACATGGTGTGTATTATGGTATCCAAAGAGTACCAGTTTGATCTCACCTGACCAGACTATATTATCCCAGTATTTCACAGGCTTGTCTAAATGTTGTGCAGCAAACTTTAAACGAGCTTCAACATGCTTTTTCTTCAGCAATAGAGTCTTGCATGGTAAGCGTGCATATATGCCATGGTGGTTGAGTGCATTACTTATTGTTTTCTTTGAAACAATTGTACTTGCTAATACCAGATCTTTCTGAAGCCCTCCACAAGTGGTCCTTGACTTTTGGACAACTCTTCTGATAATTCTTTTCACTCCTGTCAGAAATCTTGCGAGGAGCACCTAATCGCAGCCGGAGTATGGTGAAGTTATGTTCTTTTCACTTCCATGTTATGGGCCTAACAGTGCTCACTCGAACATTTACAAGTTTAGAAATCCTTCTGTAACCAATGCCATCATCAGTATGCTTTGCAACAATAAGGTTGCAAAAGTCTTTAGAGAGAGCTCTTGGCTTTTACCCATCATGAGATGTTTCTTTTTTTTATAGGCCATCAGTTGAGACTGAACAAGCTGATATTAATTTGCACTGACAAGGGGCACGATTGCTTTCTAATTACTGATAGATTTTAGCTGGTGTCTTGGCTTTCCATGCATGGGTTGTTACCGACATGTGGTGAAAATTTCATATCAATAGCACCTTTAAAAAATATATTTGCCTTCTTTTATTAAGAGGCCCCAGGGCACCCTATAATTTGACTCCCCCAATGCTAACCACCATCCGAGCTTGGGGGGCTGGTCTGAGATGTGAGCATTACCCCAGGGTAGAAATTTCTCTAAATGCCCCCTATGGCTGAACCCCACCTTCCCCCATTTCTATAAAATTCCAGAACCCATTGTATGGACTAAACATAATATTGAATTAGTTTCCAAATTGTCACTAACCAGGCGTTGTCTCCCCCGTCCTTACTTACTTTAACCTTAAACCTTCCTAGATCACATCATTTTTGTTATTACCAGCTTTCCCATGCCTTCCGCAGTCAGTTCCCACAAGCAAACCCATTGATTGAGCAATCCATCCTGGAACCGGCACTCCGATCTGATTGTTCGGAATAACCCACCTCTAGATTGTACTCCCATTTCATTTCCATTTCTCTCCCGGTATTGGAGGACCTCAGGGCTATATAGCTATAAGATTTACCTGATCTGGACAATGATGACTGAGATGATGTGTGGGACTTCCCCTTTTGATCTTTGGTTTCCCTGAGAGACTGCTTAATTCAATTCAAATTGGTGCATCAAGCCTACTTCGCTCCGTACAGGCTTCACAAGATGAATCCCACCTGTTCCCCCGAGTGCTGGCGGTGTGGCGTGGTTCCAGGGGACTTCAAATGCAAATTCTGGAGATGTCCACTCATTGTCAGATTCTGGGAAGAGGTAGTGGCCTTGTTGAATTCCATTACTTCCACCCCCCTGCAATCATTGATGTCCATATATCTGCTGGGGCTGGTGGAGGCTCTTCTGCCCACAGTGGTGGAGCGGACGCTAGCCAGTCTCACCTTTTATGCCCCCCCCATTTTGAAAACAACTGATCAATAACCGCTTACCACTTTATAAAGACACCTACACTAAAAAGGAATGCCCCAGTAAATATGATAAGGTTTGGGCTAAGTGGCTGGTAGAGCCTTCTACAGCTTCAGACACCTCCACAAGTCCCTAAGTTTTGTATCAACATGCCTATTTTCATATAGATTACACGGTACTGATGCCATCATGTTATGTTAATGTATTTTTTCTTTGATTTGCCTAATTCTTTTGTTATTGTAGTGACCGAAAGGAGCCATGCCATTTATACAACCGTTGTCACCCTCCTGTATAGATTGTAGATCTTTATTTGCCATAACATCAGAAATATGACCCTTTGAGGGTTTCAACTGTGTACTTATACTTTGCTCAACGCGTATTATGTTGTTGTGTTGATCAAAAATAAAAAGATCTTTAAAAAAAAAAAAAAATATATATATATATATATATATATATATATATATATATATATATATATATAAAATTAAATTTTTCACTCTTTGCTATATTGCAGCCATTTGCTAAAATCATTTAAGTTCATTTTTTTTCCTCGTTAATGTACACACAGCACCCCATATTGACAGAAAAACACAGAATTGTTGACATTTTTGCAGATTCATTAAAAAAGAAAAACTAAAATATCACATGGTCCTAAGTATTCAGACCCTTTGCTGTGACACTCATATATTTAACATATATTTATCTGTCCAGGTGCTGTCCATTTCTTCTGATCATCCTTGAGATGGTTCTACACCTTCATTTGAGTCCAGCTGTGTTTGATTGTACTGACTGGACTTGATTAGGAAAGCCACACACCTGTCTATATAAGGTCTATATAAGACCTTACAGCTCACAGTGCATGTCAGAGCAAATGAGAATCATGAGATCAAAGGAACTGCCTGAAGAGCTCAGAGACAGAATTGTGGCAAGACACAGATCTGACCAAGGTTACAAAAAAATTTCTGCTGCACTTAAGGTTCCTAAGAGCACAGAGGCCTCCATAATCCTTAAATGGAAGATGTTTGGGACGACCAGAACCCTTCCTAGAGCTGGCCGTCCGGCCAAACTGAGCTATCAGGGGAGAAGAGCCTTGGTGAGAGAGGTAAAGAAGAACCCAAAGATCACTGTGGCTGAGCTCCAGAGATGCAGACTGGAGATGGGAGAGAGTTGTAGAAAGTCAACCATCACTGCAGCCCTCCACCAGTCGGGGCATTATGGCAGAGTGGCCCGACGGAAGCCTCTCCTCAGTGCAAGACACATGAAAGCCCACGTGGAGTTTGCTAAAAAAAACACCTGAAGGACTCCAAGATGGTGAGAAATAAGATTCTTTGGTCTGATGATACCAGGATAGAACTTTCTGGCCTTAATTCTAAGCAGTATGTGTGGAGAAAACCAGGCACTGCTCATCACCTGTCCAATACAGTCCCAACAGTGAAGCATGGTGGTGGCAGCATATATATATATATACACATTAGGGCTGTTACTGATTAAAATTTTCGTGTTCGATTAATCTATTTTTTTTAATCGATTAATCGACTAATTTCGATTAATTATAACGCACATACAGATCCAACTACTTTTAGCTGATCTCCTTGCATTGCAACTCTGCATTAGTCAGTGGTAAATGTGGTACACTATATACAATCACCCGACATTAGTTAGTTTCCACAATCCATGACTTAAAACTTTTAAAAAAAATCTTTTTTAAAAAAATGTTAAGGAGTCTTTTAATGTTAAATTTGTTTTAGGGTGGACCTCCACTTTAACAAGACATTTTCAAACTTGCAGATCAATTGCTTGCTACCTGGGTAATGCCTCCAATTGGTATACCAGTCCTATTGACAACCATCTAAAATAAGAATGCCATTTCACTTCCCGTTGTGTCTCTTGGAAAGGAAGTGAAGTGAAAGCTCCACACTGGGATGCACAAGGCAAAGTCTAAACCGAGAGGTGTTTTCTCTCTGCATGACCTAATCTAACACTAAAATACAGATTCAAGTTGTATATATACTTTAAACCACCACGATTCCTCCTCCACAATTGACCTGTCCAGTACAGACAACACACTCACCTTCATAATGCCTTCCAATGCTTGTTTATTCACGTATCATCAGCGTGGGGCATGTCTGGCTAATCACAAAACCGGCTCGCAGCCACACCTCTGCAATCCACGGACACGCCCACTCGGTTGAAGCCTTTCAGGCCATGATTGGATCGGTCAGGCGCCTGCTCTATTCCATTACTTTACCATTGTCCAGTGAGGGCACTGTCAATGACTGGTGGAGGGGGGAGGAATCTGGTGACGTCGATGTCTGTGATTTCACTGAATCTCTGACGGAACTCCCTGAAGACCCGGAAGCCGGCGGAGAGGTGAGTACAGATCAAAAGAATTTTTATCGATCAAAAAAAATTAACGATTAATCGAGGAATTTCCGCAGCCCTAATATATATATATATATATATATATACACACATACAGTCAGGTCCATAAATATTGGGACATTGACACAATTCTAATCTTTTTGGCTCTATACACCACCACAATGGATTTGAAATGAAACAAACAAGATGTGCTTTACCTGCAGACTTTCAGCTTTAATTTGAGGGTATTTACATCCAAATCAGGTGAACGGGGTAGGAATTACAACAGTTTGTATATGTGCCTCCCACTTTTTAAGGGACCAAAAGTAATGGGACAATTGGCTGCTCAGCTGTTCCATGGCCAGGTGTGTGTTATTCCCTCATAATCCCATTTACACGGAGCAGATAAAAGGTCCAGAGTTCATTTCAAGTGTGCTATTTGCATTTGGAATCTGTTGCTGTCAACTCTCAATATAAGATCCAAAGAGATGTCACTATCAGTGAAGCAAGCCATCATTAGGCTGAAAAAACAAAACAAACCCATCAGAGAGATAGCAAAAACATTAGGTGTAGCCAAATCAGCTGTTTGGAACATCCTTAAAATGAAAGAACGCACAGATGAGCTCAGCAACACCAAAAGACCCGGAAGACCACGGAAAACAACTGTGGTGGATGACCGAAGAATTCTTTCCCTGGTGAAGAAAACACCCTTCACAACAGTTGGCCAGATCAAGAACACTCTCCAGGAGGTAGGTCTATGTGTGTCAAAGTCAACAATCAAGAGAAGACTTCACCAGAGTGAATACAGAGGGTTCACCACAAGATGTAAACCATTGGTGAGCCTCAAAAACAGAAAGGCCAGATTAGAGTTTGTCGAACAACATCTAAAAAAGCCTTTACAGTTTTGGAACAACATCCTATGGACAGATGAGACCAAGATCAACTTATACCAGAGTGATGGGAAGAGAAGAGTATGGAGAAGGAAAGGATCTGCTCATGATCCAAAGCATACCACCTCATCAGTGAAGCATGGTGGTGGTAGTGTCATGGCGTGGGCATGTATGGCTGCCAATGGAACTGGTTCTATTGTATTTATTGATGATGTAACTGCTAACAAAAGCAGCAGGATGAATTCTGAAGTGTTTCGGGCAATATTATCTGCTCATATTCAGCAAAATGCTTCAGAACTCATTGGACGGCGCTTCACAGTGCAGATGGACAATGACCCAAAGCATACTGCGAAAGCAACCAAAGAGTTTTTTAAAGGAAAGAAGTGGAATGTTATGCAACGGCCAAGTCAATCACCTGACCTGAATCCGAGTTAAAAACTGAAGGTAAAATGCCCCAAGAACAAGCAGGAACTGAAGACAGTTGCAGTAGAGGCCTGGCAGAGCATCACCAGGTATGAAACCCAGCGTCTGGTGATGTCTATGCATTCCAGACCTCAGGCTGTAATTGACTGCAAAGGATTTGCAAGCAAGTATTAAAAAGTGAAAGTTTGGATGTTTGTTAATCTGTCCCATTACTTTTGGATCCCTTAAAAAGTGGGAGGCACATATACAAACTGTTGTAATTCCTACACCTGATTTGGATGTAAATACCCTCAAATTAAAGCTGAAAGTCTGCAGTTAAAGCACATCTTGTTCGTTTAATTTCAAATCCATTGTGGCGGTGTATAGAGCCAAAAAGATTAGTATTGTGTTGATGTCCCAATATTTATGGACCTGACTGTACACACACACACACACACACACACACACACACACACACACACACACACACACACTATCTCACAACAGATTTTTGTAAATATTTTATTATATCTTTTCATGTGACAACACTGAAGAATTGACACTTTGCTACAATGTAAAGTAGTGAGTGTACAGCTTGTATAACAGCAGTGGCGGCTGGTGCTCAAAATTTTTGGGGGGCGCAAACAAACTGAAAAATACTGAAAAAAAAATCATCAATTGCAGCCTCACTGTGCTCATCAAATGTGCCCGTCAAATGCAGCCACTTGTGCCCGTCAAATGCAGTCACTTGTGCTCATCATATGCAGCCACTTGTGCCCATCAAATGCAGCCACTGTGGCTCCTGCCCGCCGTCTGCCCGGAACTTACCCCCGTCTTAGTGGCGGGTTAGGCAGCAGGTGACGATGGCGAGCTGTGGGACAGCTCCTGTGTCCTCCATGCTTCCCCTTCCTCTGTTCTTCCATTTTGATAGGCGTCCAATTAGAGTGTCTCTGCCTTCAGCCAATTAGGTAACGGGTATTAGACCCACGCTACCTGATTGGTGGAGAGGCGGTGTAACGACACCCCGAGTATGAAAGGGGTTAAAGCCGTTTAGGACATTCCATTTCTGAACACAAAGGCAGCTACCGAACACTTCAATCAGCCGAACAAGAAACCCATACGAATAATTCTTCCCCCCCAAGTACGAGACGAGGCTCTGTACGGAGGGTCAGACAGGAATCAGACTCTTTATTAGAACCAAAGTTGCAAGTCTTTATATACAGTTAAAGAGGAGGTTCCTACCTCCTGCTCATATTACTTTAACAATACACCTGTAACCAGAAACCTAATTAACACGAGCTAATTTACTAAATCATTTACCCAGACTAGGTGACTCAGAGACATGACCTTTAGGACAGACTTGCCGACTTTTAGTTTAGAAGACACAATCAAAATTATCATAAGTATAACACAGTATACCTTCACATAAAAGCAGGAGCTAATTACAATTAACAATACAAACAGTGATCTCCTCCCCTCCTCAAGCTAGTAGGCAACAAACTATAGAACTATAGTAGGAGTAGACTGTTCGGCTCCTACCCAGTTCTAGAGGCCAATGTGATCAGCTCTCTCAACTAACATGTTGAGTTCAGAATCAAACAAACCAAGAATAGTCTTCACATATATTCTTGAGAGATATTGTTCATGAATATTACTGTCCCATTTGAAGCAATCCAATCATATTCTCAGAGTTCATTTTTTTTTTGGTCACCCTGCTCCTAACAGTGATTTCCGTCACATGGCTCCCTCCTTGTGGGACACTCCGGCAGACCCGGTTTGATCCTTCTCGGGTAAACTTGGGGATGTCCGGAACTAGGAGGCCAGAGTGACGTCAGTTTGCCAGGACAACCTATCAGCATTTTCATTTTGCTTACCGGGTCGGTAGCTGATGGTGAAATTGTAAGGTTGCAGGGCTAAGCTCCACCGCAACAACCTGCCATTGTCTCCTGAGACCCGGTTAAGCCAGACCAATGGGTTGTGGTCGGTGACTAATGAAAATTCCTGTCCGTACAAATAAGAGTTCAACTTTTTAAGAGCCCAGACCAGGCCCAAGCATTCCTTCTCCACTGCCGCATAGCTCACTTCCCGGGGTAATAGCTTTCTGCTCAGGTATGCGACGGGGTGTTCTTCTCCATCCTCCCCGATTTGGCTCAGCACAGTCCCCAGTCCAAACATGGAAGCATCTGTGTGGACAAGGAAACGTTTGTTAGGTACTGGGGCAGCCAAGACAGGGGCATTTACAAGTGATTGCTTGAGGGCTAGAAACGCGGTTTCACAAGCTGGAGACCACAGGACTTGCCTAGGTAAATTCTTTTTCATCAGGTCAGTCAGGGGCTTAGCGATAGTACTATAATCAGGGACAAAACGTCGGTAGTACCCTGCAGTCCCCAAGAAGGCTAATACCTGAGTCTTAGTACAGGGTGTGGGCCAGTTAGCTACTGCCTCTACCTTGGCTGGCTCTGGTCTCTGGTTCCCACACCCTACTCGGTGTCCCAGTTACTGCACCTCCGCCATACCTAGATAGCATTTGTCTGGTTTCAAGCTCAGGCCTGCGGCCCGAATCTTGTCCAGAACCACCCCTACATGAACCAGGTGCTCCTCCCAAGATCCACTGTAGATCGCAATGTCATCCACGTATGCACATGCAAAATTCTGAAAGCCATCGAGGAGCCTATCCACCATACGTTGGCAGGTAGCATTTTTCATCCCGAATGGCATGACCTTAGACTGGTACAGGCCAAATGGGGTAACAAATGCCGACTTGGGGATAGCATCCTCGGCCAGGGGAATCTGCCAATAGCCCTTACACAGGTCTATTTGTAGTTAAATAACGTCCCCTGGCTGTACGATCTAGCAGTTCTACCAGTTCTACCAGTTCTACCCTGGGCATCGGGTAAGCATCATTGGTGGTTTTCTCATTGAGTCGCCTGTAGTCCACGCAGAACCGAGTAGTTCCGTCTTTGTTAGGCACCAGGACCACAGGCGAGGCCCAAGGGCTGTCAGAGGGCTCAATGACTCCTAACTGAATCATCTCCAGTGTCTCCTTCCGCATTCCTTTTCAGACTGCTTCAGGGCTATGGTAGGGGGGCTATCGAAGGGGTGCTTGTCCAGGGGTCTCTACCTTATGCACAGCCAGGGTGGTGTAGCCCGGTATTTGGAAGAATGTCATCTGTTTCTCCCACAGAAGCCGCTTAACCTGTTCCTTCTTTGTGGGGCTTAACTGGTCCCTTGCTGTACAAGGCTAATGAGGTCAGTCTGGGGTCTCTCTCTAGTAAGTCAGGGAGGAGTAAACTTTCAGAGTCGTCCACAGCAGGGGCACATACTGCCGCAACATCCTCCTGCTGTTCCTAATACTCCTTCAGCCTGTTCACATTAAAGGTTCGTTGGATTCTTTCAACTGCACAGCTGGCAATAACATAGGTAGTATCACATAACTGGGCTACTACTTTATACGGGCCCTGCCAAGATGTCTGCATCTTGTCGGTCTTCACAGGCTTGAGCACTAAGACCTTCTGCCCAACCTGGACTATACGCTGTTGGGCCCCATCTCTTCTGTCTCCCCTGGGCCGCCTGGAGATTCTCCCTTACCATCAGAGACAGTTGCTCCATTCGGTCCCTGAGTTCCAGAACATAGGACACTATGGGGGTCCCCTCCTGCTCTGTCTCTCCCTCCCAGTGTCCTCTAATGAGATTGAGGTGTCCGCGGACCCTTCTCCCATAGAGTAACTCGAAGGGAGAGAACCCAGTAGATTCCTGGGGTTCCTCTCTGTACCCAAATAACAGGTGAGGCAGGAATCTCTCCCTGTCTCTGCAAGCGTCTGAAAAGGTCCTCAGCATTTGCTTGAGGGTCTCGTTAAAGCGCTCGCAAAGACCATTAGTCTGGGGGTGGTAAGGTGAGCTCAGCAAGGCCTTAATATTACACACCTTCCACAACTGCTGGGTGAGCACAGCCAGTGGCATCTCCAGCTTTCATATTTAGGGGGGGCACATGGGGGGACAGGGACAAAAGTAGGGGGACAACTATAGAATGCAATTTTATATATATATATATATATATATATATATATATATATATATATATCCTGGGCCCCTTTACTACGATCCCACAACAGCCCTTTCACTCGCAGGAGTTGACTGGGGACGCACTCCCTCTTAGACATTTTTTTAATTGGGGGGGCACATGGTGGGGCACAGCATATGTTGGGGGGGGGGGGGGTCAGGGCCCCCTCTGCCCCCCCCTAGGGACGCCATTGAGCACAGCAGTAAACTGGGTTCCCTGGTCAGAGAGAATCTCCTTAGTGAACCCCACTCTAGTAAATATCTTAACCAGGGCATCAGCTACTGTCTCTGCTTCAATGTTGGACATAGCTACTGCCTCTGGGTAACTGGTGGCATAGTCCACCACGGTGAGAATATACTTCTTCCCGGATGGACTAGGCCTGGCTAAGGGACCCACAATGTCATCGGCTATGCGGTAAAAAGGCTCCCCCATAATAGGCATGGACATAAGTCTGGCCTTAGGGTGGTCCCCCTGCTTACCTACCCGTTGACATGTGTCACCCATTTTGCAGCACTGTCGCACATCCTGGTTAAAATTGGGCCAGATTCTGTGTAATTCTATGGGCTGTGCGACGGGACCCTAGATGTCCTGCTAGTGGTACATCATGCCTGATTTGCAGAATCTCCAGCTGGTATTTCTTAGGTACCACATTTCTGTGAGGGGCTTTACTTCTCGGGGATGGCTTAGGGATCCTATACAGTCTATCCCCCACCCATTCATAAAGCTCCCCATCTATTCCCCTTTCCTGAGTATCTGCCTTAGCCCTATACTTGTGTAAGGACGGGTCCTCCCGGGTTTCCCTCCCGAATGCCCCTGGGGTATCCCAGCCTAGGGGAGCCTGATCTAAGGTACATGTTGGGGAAGATAAACTTACCTGGGTCTCAGCAGCAAGCGGGCCGGTTTCAACAGCACGAGTCTGGGCACGGGTAGTCACTGGGTTGGCTTCAGTGGGGCCCATCAGGGCGTACGCAGAAACAAGGGGGGCCAAATCATTCCCCAGTAGTACATCCACTGGCAAATCCTTCATCACCCTTACATTCACGTTACCTGAACCAACCCCCCAATCCAGGTGAACACGGGCAACGGGTAGCCGGAAAACGGTGCCTCCTGCTACCCTCAAGGCTACAGTGTCTCCGGTGTGTTGGCTCTCTGGGATGAGGTTCTTCTGTAGTAGGGTCATGGTGGCGCCAGTATCCCGTAGGCCATTGGCTACCTTTCCATTAACACAGACAGTCTGCCTGTGTTGCTGCCTGTTGTCCTGGTTAGCTGTTTGCACTGGATCAGCCTCGTGCAGGACGCCCCAATGTTCTTCCTCCTCAACGCAGTGAGCTGCAGGCATGGATATGCGTGGATTCCCCCCTGGGTGGCTTTCTCCATGACTGGGACTGCCTGGCTGGATTCAACGGACAGTCTGGCTTTTTGTGCCCTAGCTGTTTACACCCGAAACACCTGATGGGTTGTGAGTAGTCCTGGGAGTTGAACCTGGGCTGCTGAGAATAAGCGGCCGCTGGAGGTGGTGCTGTAGGGCGGTACGACTGTGGTTGGTAGGCGCCAGCTGGAGGGGGTGCCGCTGATCGATGATCCACCCAAGCTGTTTTCTTGACCACAGGGTTGCGGGCGTCTGTGTATTCGTCCGCCAGGCGAGCTGCTTCAGGCAAGGTGATAAGTTTTCGGTACCGGACCCACTCTCTGACTTCTGGGGACAGCTTGTCAAAGAAGTGCTCCAGCAGGAACAGCTTCAGCACCTCTTCCACGGATACTGCTTGGCATCCAGCGGTATATGTGTAATAAATAGCTTAATATTGTATAAAAAGCTTTCAATAATGATGATTGATCGTGAGACGAATTTTCTTAATTATGTCTGAGTCAGCTTATATGAAACTGTGTTTTATTGTACACACATAAACTTGGAAAATACTTACAAAAATAGTACATTCATATTCAGAATTAGTGTTGTTTCATATATGCAAAAAATGTTCAAGTATAGTTCATTTGTTTCAAAAATCTGAAAAGAGTTGTTTTTCCTTTGTCTTGGCTTTTTAAAGATGGCCGATTAACTTCTTGTATCCTGGAAGAAATTCTGTAGGCATAGAAGAGAGAGCTGCGTGTCTTGAAAAAGGAGATGTGTGTAGCTTGGGAGCAGGAAGTAGCAAGAGAGAGAAAGCTATTTTTCTTCTGATTATATGAACTCAGTCTTTTCAAATTGGCGCCCAAACACAGATCCCTCCCATACACTCCCCTTTCTCCTCCTTCCTAGAAGTGGGGGCTACGAGAGATATATGACCTCTTAACATCTGTTTTTACTTACACAAACCTTCTCTTCATAAAACAAGATATTTGAGACACTCAGACTAAACATCATACCACTTAACAAAAATGCATATATCAAACAGAATATCGGTTACATAGGAATATTTTGAAACCATACATATATTATTTACAATATCCATCAAAATCCTGACAGGTTCCAGACTTGCAGTCTCCGTTAATGAGCCGTCATCTGGATGTCATTAACTCAAAGTCTGCCATTCATACAATTGTAGAGAATGCATATTCTTTTTATAGAGCCAATTAAAATTTAGATATTAAGAATATAACAATATGAGTCTCCAGTCTGCTTGCTCGTCTCTCGGAACCGCCTCTGGTATGAATCCGGTGTGACGGCATACCTGTCCAAAAGTGCTTCTTTTACCAGCCCATAGTTCATAATCTCCTCATCTGGGATGGTCCTGAATGCTTCACTGGCCCGGCCGGACAATTTCCCAGACTGGATGGTAACCCATTGCTCTGTGGGCACCCGGTGTAGGGCACATTGCCGTTCAAAATCGGCAAGGTGCTCATCAATCTTCCCTTCTGTTTCGATTAAATTTTTGTAAGCAAAATGTACCTTTCTCCTTTCAGTTGGTGCTGCTGTGACTCCTGCTGCTGCAGCACCTCTTTGCTGTAGCCAATTTGCTTCCACAGCCGCTATAACTCGGTCTATGATCTCTGCTGTAGGGTTAGGGCCATAATGTGCCAGTTTTATGTTAACAGCCTGACCAAAACTTGCCTCTTCGGTTGTCCTGTCTGTTACGCTGGGCCTTTCGGTTATGTTGGGTCTTTTGGCTCTATCCATTTCGACTAGTTCTGCAATAATGACCCTCTTCTTACAGTTGTTGGCCGGTCGGCAAGGGTTCTCCAGTGAGTCCTTGAGGTCAGAGCCCTTTAGCCATTCATACAGTCAATTAACTTCTTGTATCCTGGAAGAAATTCTGTAGGCATAGAAGAGAGAGCTGTGTGTCTTGAAAAAGGAGATGTGTGTAGCTTGGAAGCAGGAAGTAGCAAGAGAGAGAAAGCTATTTTTCTTCTGATTATATGAACTCAGTCTTTTCAAATTGGCACCCAAACACAGATCCCTCCCATACACTCCCCTTTCTCCTCCTTCCTAGAAGTGGGGGCTACGAGAGATATACGACCTCTTAACATCTGTTTTTACTTACACAAACCTTCTCTTCATAAAACAAGATATTTGAAACACTCAGACTAAACATCATACCACTTAACAAAAATGCATATATCAAACAGAATATCGGTTACATAGGAATATTTTGAAACCATACATATATTATTTACAATATCCATCAAAATCCTGACAGGTTCCAGACTTGCAGTCTCCGTTAATGAGTCGTCATCTGGATGTCATTAACTCAAAGTCTGCCATTTCTACAATTGTAGAGAATGCATATTCTTTTTATAGAGCCAATTAAAATTTAGATATTAAGAATATAACATTCCCCTTTGAAATATGAATAACAATCATATTTTCAAGCTTTTAATTCATTCATAACATCCATGTCACATTCATTCTGACTTTGATCCAATAACTCCAAATGTATTTCCATCATTAACCGAGTTTGCAATACCAAAACCCATCTTTCTTTTAAGCTTATTTTGCAATAAATCATCTCCTTTCCTGATTTTATTTCTAATTCGATAATATAATTTTTTCATTCTAAACATCAAACATAACTGGAATATAATGAATAACATAATAATAATAAAAAAAATAACTATAGGATGTGATAAAATATTTCCTGCTGCTGAGGTTATTGAAGTTTTTCCCCAAATTGATACATTATTACTGAATTTTTTCCACCAATTACTTCCTGAAAATTCTGACCATTGACGAGATATCTCTTGCAAAATACCTTGTTCATGTTTAAACAATATTTCTGCATTCTGAAGTTCCTTAGCTAAAGCTATCAATAAACCTTTATCCTTATAAATTACATTTGCCCATTTTTCCCAAGGAAATTCATCTATCTGAGATATATTATATTGTGTGGGAAGAGCACTTATATTTTTCATAAGCATATTTGTTAAATTTGTTCTAAACCCATTAATACTTATTGCTACAATGTCTCCTTCTATACAATACAAACCTTGATTTAGGTTTTCTGTATGTGTACAGAGAAAATTGAGTACTGTCCGTGATACTTTTTTTATTTATTTTTTTTATTTGCACTAACATACAATTTTTCAGGACAAGCTTTCGGGGTATGTCCCCTTCTTCAAGGTCCAAGCAGTACTGATTCACAAATTTTTAAGCAGAATGTTAAAGAAAAAGAAGAAAAAAAAAAAAAGAAGAGAAAACCAAACACATACAAATCAATGGTAATAAAGATAGCAGCAGAGTTAGTGAGATAAGACAGAGGGAGAGCTAGGGGGGAATGCAGGGGGGGGGGGATACTAATCACAGAGCGGTCGTAAAACTTTAGCATAATGTGTAAGGAAACCAATATCTAAATTCAGGCCATTATTCTTCGTGTCAAAAAGAAGTATCATTCTTAGTTCAAACGTTTTCCTTTCCTGGATAGTTCTGAAATTCCCTTTAAGAACTAAGACATTGAGGTCTTCTATGGTGTGGTCCGATTGTACTGTATGTGTACAAGAAGAGAAAAAAGTTTTAACCCTTTCTGCATCTGACATGATCTGGAAGCAAACCTTCTTTTTATCTACACAAGTAATTAATTCAAAAATTGTTTCAACTTTTTCTATTCTTGCTGAACATAATGTATGATTATGATAACAAGAATGAAAAATACTTTTATCTTGATTAGGTAAACAGATAACTTTAGACTGAAATTGTAAACATGATGACAGATCTAATTGTTCTAATTCAGAATTTTCATTGTTAAATGCAAAATCAGTATACTGTAATTTATAGTATAATAATTGTGTATTGCTGACAGGTAATCCCAAGACAGTGATTGGAACCAAAATTTGTTCTTGTCCTGCTATTGGAATCATAGAAGAATTATAACAAACATCCTGTTTGCATCCTATCCATTTATTTACCCATAAATCTGTATGATTTATAGCATATACATATTCTCTGAGTAAATTCTGCAAAATGCCAAGAGGGGTTATTCCACTCTGAAATGCTTGTGCAATTATTTTAAAATTAGTGGAATATTCAGCCTGGATCTCTAAACATGCTCTGGCAATATGAGAATGTTGTTCACTTAACATTAAATCAAGAGTAATATTTTGAAGTTGTAAAATAGATGGACCCATTATATTAGCTGTTTTAAAAACCATATTTTCTAAAATTTCATTTAAATTTCTCTGTATTTTAATCCCATTACTACCCAATAAACCAGCTGTTTCAAGATCAGACTTTAAAGTATTGATATCCATACTATTTGTTATACTCCCAATTGTGCCAATCCCTCCTAAAATACCTTCAACAATACCACGCTTATTTCTGTTATGATTTCTACTATTAATTCCAAACCATCTTTCAATACCCAATTCCATATTAACCAAATGTCCTTGACATTCTGGAAACCTTGTAGAAATTTTCCATTCTGAAACATTAAAGTTCCACAATATAATGACAAACTTTCCCTCTCTCAAAAGAGTTCTGGATTGGAAATGGTTAATCTGAAAGGGATTTGCCGAGACACTTTTCTTACCAATACATGGAGTTTTCCTAGGAGACATTACAACAACACTTGCCTTCGCACATTTTCACCGGATTATTTCCTATTGATATGCAACATTCATATATACCAGTATCATTCAAAGATACTCTCATTTGTTGATAAACAAATGTATTATTGATCCAATTCACACTAACAAAAATTCCTTTATGAATTATCATAGTAGAACTGTGAAGAAAACTTCCCAAAAATTCATTGTTCCTTTTCCAAGTTAACAATGAATCTTATGGTAAATATATTTCTGTTTTTTCTTGTTAAAAAAAAATATATATATTTCTGTTTTACTTATGAAATGCAAACCATCTTTATCTTCAATAATTTTTAAAGATTGTGGGAAAATATAAATTTCTGGAATAATCATATTGATCACAGAAATACTAACTTTAACCCTTATTTGCATTAATTGTCTTGTTACTTTAAAATCCCATGTTCTTACAACATCCCCTTTTTCATCTCCAATTATATTTAAATGTTCTGGATCTAATATTTTTAAGAAACTTTGAAAAAGGTAATAAAATTGATCTAAGGGATAAAATACTTTCCCAGATCTTGACATAGTATTAGTAACATCTCCAGACCAAATTGTTGAATCATTACCCTTTAAGTATATAGACCAGAAACTCCTCAACAGTATATTACATTCAAAAGTTCCAGTTTTGTTGTTTAGTCTTTAAGATCCCTGCATTTTAACAAAATTTGTTTTAGATTCTATTTTAATGTTGACTTCGATATTATTGCTATGAATTAAATACAATTGCAGACAGCAATCATATCCCTGTCCTACGCAAACACATCCATACAAATCTTCAGCTGTATTAATATCAACGTATCTAAAATCATGATTTCTGTCATATGCATTAATATCAATAACTCTCTATTTTTTGTTCTTTGTATTGATATTAGTGTTTTTATCATTTTGTTCCTCTGAATTGACATCAATGTCTACATCTCTTTTGTTTCTGAATAATGTAATGTCTTTCTTCAATCCTGTTAACCTCTGCATAGCTGTAACAGTTTGTAATATATTTTACCACAGATAAAATTGTCACTAGAGAAAAGATGAATCCTGTGATGATGATAAATCTTCTCTTTTTAACACATACTTTTGTTGAACTGACATCTTTCTTCTTTTTTGGAATCCATGATTCCTCCAGGTTAATGAAATATAATTAATTCCTAGGAAAAATAAAAGCAGCATCATTTATCTCAGAATATTAAATTTGTTATACCCACATTTTTATTTATCCATGCTTTTTCACTAAATTGAGAAATCCTTGAACTAATACCATTACCCCTTGAACATCCAAGATGTCAAATGGACCTTCCCAATTACTTTGCCATGGTCCACTTCTCCTGAAACTTTAGTTCCACCTATGACGTGTATCTCACCATCTCTTGGTGTGACCTTACACGTGGCAACTCTTTGATCACCATATTTTTTCTGTCTAGACTTATGCTAACAGCATCTAATTTTTGATTTAAATAAATCTTTCCGTTCTTAATTATCAATCTTGATAAACCGTTTATCTTGAATAAAAGATAATTTTGGTTTTTATAATAAAATAACAAAATGTTACAGGAATCAGATATGTGTGTGTGGATGTAACAGCAGTTCTCATGCTGTGTATGTGTCTTGTGTATGCTGGAGTGAAAGTCTGTTGCAGCATCTGCTGGAGTGCATGTCTGCCAAAAAACTCTGTTACAGGCATTCTACTCCTAAAAAAACAAACCCCCTCCTTTTCTTATTCAGAAAGGTTCTTTTCTGCCTTGTAGTCCCACAGAGAACACAGGCTTTCAATGAGTAGCATTCCCCCCCTCCTTTTTAAAAAGGTGGGTGTCACTTCACTCTCAAATTCCTGAGGGTGGGGCTATGAGCTATATGAGTAACCATTTAACTTATACAATACAAGTTTCTTTAAATATCTAAAACAAATACTACATATCAGTATATATACAAATTGTCTCTTAATAATCTCCTAAACAAGGAATATTGTAAAATAAAGAAATTATGATCTTTTAACTCAAACTTAAAAATGTGTGGAAGGACCATTTTTTCATACAAGTAACTGCATGTGACAAAATTATGTTCAAATTGTCCTGTATCAGCTATAACCAAAACACTGTTATGCAAAAGGAGCACACTAAAATACTAAAAATACTAAAAAGAAATATCATTTTCTGAATGACATTCAATACATTTTAAATAACATCCTAGTATCCCTTCTCAAATCACAAGCATTGCAGTACAATACACTTCAGAGGGACACTAACAATCATTGCTGTGTATTGCCAACAAAAGTTCATTGTGAAACACAAATGACAAAGTAATTTCTTCCTGTCATTAATTCAAATGAAGAATACTTTGTAACTGAAAAAACTGTACCTGCAAACTGTGAATTATATGATACATGAAATCTCTGTTCTATTCCCAAAATTTTACACATTGCCTGCATGATTTTACCTATAAAATGAAATTCTCTACCACTACTGAGGTTTGCTGGTATACCCCAAACTAGAAAAACATGATTAATCAACATCCTATCTATCAGTAATTAAAATATCTTTGTGCACAGATTAAACAAGATTTAATTACTCTGTCTACTGTCTTTTCCATTTTGTCCCAATAGAATTTCTCTTTAAGAATTTCAAGCAATTTTTGCTTACCAATGTGATCTAAACTGTCATAGTTAAATTTAGTGAATTCCACCTGTAGGTGTTGTGGTACATTAAAATATAGAAAATCCGTCTGAGTCATGATATTAGATCCTGTTTTCATAAACCAAATAAAAGATCTTATATCACCCGATGAGGAAGAAAAGATTGATTTACCACCTTTTAATCCTCGGAAAACGAAGGAAAATCTTATATTTGCTTTTTCCACAACATAATTTTGTCCATATTCAGGTTGAAATCACTAATTCTCCATACAAATCTGCATCCTTTGCTAATTGAGTACAAAGCTGTTAATTACCCCCTTTTCAGGTGAACTAAACCTCTCAATGTTCCATCTGAACAAAACAAAAAATTAAAATCATAATAATCATAACTTGGAAAAATTAATAAAAAATTAATAATCCAAATGATTATCCTTGAAAATAATAAAAATATATCAAATAAAAACCAAATCTTTGAACCTCAAATCATAACCTTATTATCCATAGCAAAGAAACAATAACCAGAAAATCCTTACCATCCATGCAGTTCATTTAAGGACTGCTAACATTGTTTTTCACAGTGTTATATGATACATAATGATACCTTTCCTGTCTTAATGGACTATTTGCAGTTTGAATTTTTTGCATTTGGGTCTTAAAAGGGAAATTAGTTTGATTATTATGGCCTCTATACCTCAAATTACTACAGCAGCGCACAGAATACACTTCATAGCGTCTTGGCATCGTTTTCGGATAATACAACCTCTTTTGTATATCATTATTAGCCATCACACAAAACCTAGCTATGTGACCCTCTCTTTTGCAAACTAAACATTTAAGAGTTGTTTTTTTTGCATATACCTTTCTTTGAGTATATGGCGATGAAAATTTACATTTCTGTTGAATATTACTATTATTCAAATCAACAGACTTCACACTTTCATTGTGTGAGGAAATATTAACCTCCTCAAATGTCTCCACTGTGTCAACTTCAGAATCGGCATCATTAACCCTCGCCTCTGACTTTGTCACATGTTCATAAGCTAAACACTGAGCATGTGCAGAAGACTGAGCTTCCAATAATTGCGTTTTAAGCAAACTTATAACATCCTCTTGTTCAATTTCTTTCAGAGTTAAAAAAGTAATACAACTTTCTTTTTCTTTAAACTATTCCAATAATGCATTCATTTTATGTTCCAATTCACCTTTCTCAATCAGTAATTGTTCAATATGTAAATTCTCCTGTATTTGTGCAATTTCTGTTACACTTTATTTTCCTGGCATATCAAAAACCATTGCATTGAAAACCGTAACTAGCTTCATTACATTACTTAATTTTCTCTTAGATTTAGCTAATGAAAATCTATTCTTCTCAATTTCTTTATTTGCCTGTAGGCATTGATTATACATTGATTGCCATAACTCAGTGTCTGAAATATGACCGGCTAAACCTTCAAATTCTAAATTACTTTCTTCGGCTATTACATTTATAAAATTCATATTTTGGTACTCACCGAATATAAAACTTTTCAGTTTTCCGCTGGACTCAAATTAAACCGTCTGTCAAGACATCTGTATATCCAAAATTCTCTGGTCTTCACAATAATCAACCGTTCAATCGAATATTCTTCTAGGTTCTTTCAATAATTGCAAAGTTAATTCCTGTTCATCACTTTTCCCCTCTGATCAACAGAAGAAAGTGGAAAAAAACTTCTGACGATTGAAACTGGCTGGCTGAGCCAATGTAATAAATAGCTTAATATTGTATAAAAAGCTTTCAATAATGATGATTGATCGTGAGATGAATTTTCTTAATTATGTCTGAGTCAGCTTAAATGAAACTGTGTGTTTTATTGTACACACATAAACTTGGAAAATACTTACAAAAATAGTACATTCATATTCAGAATTAGTGTTGTTTCATATATGCAAAAAATGTTCAAGTATAGTTCATTTGTTTCAAAGATCTGAAAAGAATTGTTTTTCCTTTGTCTTGGCTTTTTAAAGATGGCCGATTAACTTCTTGTATCCTGGAAGAAATTCTGTAGGCATAGAAGAGAGAGCTGCGTGTCTTGAAAAAGGAGATGTGTGTAGCTTGGGAGCAGGAAGTAGCAAGAGAGAGAAAGCTATTTTTCTTCTGATTATATGAACTCAGTCTTTTCAAATTGGCGCCCAAACACAGATCCCTCCCATACACTCCCCTTTCTCCTCCTTCCTAGAAGTGGGGGCTACGAGAGATATATGACCTCTTAACATCTGTTTTTACTTACACAAACCTTCTCTTCATAAAACAAGATATTTGAGACACTCAGACTAAACATCATACCACTTAACAAAAATGCATATATCAAACAGAATATCGGTTACATAGGAATATTTTGAAACCATACATATATTATTTACAATATCCATCAAAATCCTGACAGGTTCCAGACTTGCAGTCTCCGTTAATGAGCCGTCATCTGGATGTCATTAACTCAAAGTCTGCCATTCATACAATTGTAGAGAATGCATATTCTTTTTATAGAGCCAATTAAAATTTAGATATTAAGAATATAACAATATGAGTCTCCAGTCTGCTTGCTCGTCTCTCGGAACCGCCTCTGGTATGAATCCGGTGTGACGGCATACCTGTCCAAAAGTGCTTCTTTTACCAGCCCATAGTTCATAATCTCCTCATCTGGGATGGTCCTGAATGCTTCACTGGCCCGGCCGGACAATTTCCCAGACTGGATGGTAACCCATTGCTCTGTGGGCACCCGGTGTAGGGCACATTGCCGTTCAAAATCGGCAAGGTGCTCATCAATCTTCCCTTCTGTTTCGATTAAATTTTTGTAAGCAAAATGTACCTTTCTCCTTTCAGTTGGTGCTGCTGTGACTCCTGCTGCTGCAGCACCTCTTTGCTGTAGCCAATTTGCTTCCACAGCCGCTATAACTCGGTCTATGATCTCTGCTGTAGGGTTAGGGCCATAATGTGCCAGTCTTATGTTAACAGCCTGACCAAAACTTGCCTCTTCGGTTGTCCTGTCTGTTACGCTGGGCCTTTCGGTTATGTTGGGTCTTTTGGCTCTATCCATTTCGACTAGTTCTGCGATAATGACCCTCTTCTTACAGTTGTTGGCCGGTCGGCAAGGGTTCTCCAGTGAGTCCTTGAGGTCAGAGCCCTTTAGCCATTCATACAGTCTTTCCATTGGCCTGTGTCCTCTTGTAGCTGTCCTTCTGGGCTGTGGGAATCATCCCGATGCTTGCCACCAATTGTAACGACACCCCGAGTATGAAAGGGGTTAAAGCCGTTTAGGACATTCCATTTCCAAACACAAAGGCAGCTACCGAACACTAAAATCAGCCGAACAAGAAACCCATACCAATAATTCTCCCCCCCCCCAGTACGAGACGAGTCTCTGTACGGAGGGTGAAAGAGGAATCAGACTCTTTATTAGAACCAAAATTACAAGTCTTTATATACAGTTAAAGAGGAGGTTCCTACCTCCTGCTCATATTACTCTAACAATACACCTGTAACCAGAAACCTAATTAACATGAGCTAACTAAATCATTTACCCAGACTAGGTGACTCAGAGACATGACCTTTAGGACAGACTTGCCGTCTTTTAGCTCAGAAGACACAATCAACATTATCATAACACAGGACACCTTCACACAATAGCAGGAGCTAATTACAATTAACAATACAAACAGTGATCTCCTCCCCTCCTCAGCCTAGTAGGCAACATACTATAGTAGGAGTAGACTGTTCGGCTCCTACCCAGTTCTAGAGGCCAATGTGATCAGCTCTCTCAACTAACATGTTGAGTTCAGAATCAAACAACCCAAGAATAGTCTTTACATATATTCTTGAGAGATATTGTTAATGAATATTACTGTCCCATTTGAAGTAATCCAATCATATTCTCAAGGTTCATTCTTTTCTTGGTCACCCTGCACCCAACAGTGACTCCCGTCACAGGCGGCTCAGTGTTAAAAAAGCAATTATTTATTTGCTTTTCTAACACATCTGTGTGGACTGTGAGCGCAATGCTTTGCACTCACAGTCCACCTTTTTGAAGCTTATTGGAGCCTATGACTCTAAACAGGTGCTTCAAAAAAACACCCCCCGCCGCTGGGGGGGGGAGGGGCCGGATGCCTGAATAGGGGGGTGGCAGTGGCGGCCATGGATAGATTCATGCTATGCATGAATCCATCCATTAGTCATAGAGGGGGCGGCTGGAGAGAGGGGACGGTGCCCATGCTCCCTTAATGGATGGGCCGCCCCTGTCAGTGGTGGCCCGTCCATTAGGGGTGCAGGGCACCGCCCACCCATCCATGCATTCGCCAGATGCATGGATATAAGTGGGGGGGTTTGAAGCACATGATTAGAACCAGAGGCTCTAATAGGCTTCAAAGGATGGGCTTGGGGCACAGAGCACTGCGCTTGAAATTCACCCTTTGTGTGACAATAGCGAATGAATATTCGCTATTGTAAAACTGATTCTTCTCCCGGCCAGAGACCCGTTTCCCGATTGGCCGAAAGGAGAAGCGATCTTATTGACCAAGCGGGAGGAGGAGAGAGGAGACACACGGTTGGAGGAAAAGCAGGGGAAGACCAACCGACCCACCAGCCACCACGGTGGCTCACCCGCAGTGGCTCAGCCATCCAGCCCCCCCGCCCAAGTCCCCACACCCCCCACCCCCGAATTATCAAGGAGCAGCCGCCACTGCTCAGAATAACTATATAGAGAAATGTTGTTTTTCACAGCGTAAAATATTGAGTTGTAAAGAAATATATTCATCTGTTGGGTAACAAAACAAGTTAAACCACTTCATCGAAATTATATACAGTTTCTCACAAAAGTGAGTACACCCCTCACATTTTTGTAAATATTTTATTATATCTCTTCATGTGACAAACACTGAAGAAATGACACTTTGCTACAATGTAAAGCAGTGAGTGTACAGCTTGTATAACAGTGTAAATTTGCTGTCCCCTCAAAATAACCCAACACACAGCCATTAATGTCTAAACCCCTGGCAAGAAAAGGTGAGTAAAGTGGAATTGTCCAAATTGGACCCAATTAGCCATTTTCCCTCCCTGGTGTCATGTGACTCGTTAGTGTTACAAGGTCTCAGGTGTGAATGGGGAGCCAGTGTGTTAAATTTGGTGTTATCGCTCTTACTCTCTCATACTGGTCACTGGAAGTTCAACATGGCACCTCATGGCAAAGAACTCTCTGAGGATCTGAAAAAAAGAATTGTTGCTTTACATAAAGATGGCCTACGCTATAAGAAGATTGCCAAGACCCTGAAAGCACGGTGGCCATGACCATACAGCGGTTTAACAGGACAGGTTCCACTCAGAACTGGCCTCGCCATGGTCGACCAAAGAAGTAGAGTGCACGTGCTCAGCGTCATATCCAGAGGTTGTCTTTGGGAAATGGACGTATGAGTTAGCCCGCAAACAGTTTGCTGAAGACAAGCAGACTAAGGACATGCATTACTGGAACCATGTCCTGTGGTCTGATGAGACCAAGATAAACCTATTTGGTTCAGATGGTGTCAAGCATGTGTGGTGGTAACCAGGTGAGGAGTACAAAGACAAGTGTGTCTTGCCTACAGTCAAGCATGGTGATGGGGGTGTCATGGTCTGGGGCTGCATGAGTGCTGCCGGCACTGAGGAGCTACAGTTCATTGAGGAAACCATGAATGCCAACATGTACGGTGACATACTGAAGCAGAGCATGATCCCCTCTCTTCGGGGATCTGGGCCGCAGGGCAGTATTCCAACATGATAATGACCCCAAACACACCTCCAAGACGACCACTGGCTTGCTAAAGAAGCTGAGGGTAAGGGTGATGGACTGGCCAATCAAGTCTCCAGACCTAAACACTATTGAGCATCTGTGGGGCATTCTCAAACAGAAGGTGGGGGAGCGCAAGGTCTCTAACATCCACCAGCTCCATGATGTCATAATGGAGGAATGGAAGAGGACTCCAGTGGCAACCTGTGAAGCTCTGGTAGACTCCATGCCCAAGAGGGTTAAAGCAGTGCTAGAAAATAATGATGGCCACACAAAATATTGACACTTTGGGCCCAATTTGGACATTTTCACTTAGGGGTGTACTCACTTTTGTTGCCAGCGGTTTAGACATTAATCATGTTTCTAAAATGTTAGAGAATGTTCTGGAAGATAGTGGGTGGGGCTATGTGTGGTTACCTTGAATATTTAGGGGCCTTAGCCAATCCTCAGGAGTGGGCCTGGCAAGGGAGCAAAAAAAGCCCTTCAATAGACATGAGTCATGCCAGCAGGAAGAAGGGTGGAAGATAAAGAAGCAGTGCTGAGAGGGCTGGCCCTTGAGGGACCCCTTACCGGGGAGTTTTACCTTGGGCTGGAGCTCAGGAAGCTGGCCTGAAAGGATCCCACCACAGGAGGCAGGTGAAGGGATGATATGCATAAAGCTGCTTTAAAATCTAATGGTGGCTATACACAGTACAATAAAACTGATAACGATGATTTTGATCGACCTGTGAAGGTTGTGGAAGAAAAAAAACAATTGTACGGGGTCAATCAATGGTGGTTTTTTTTTTTTTACAACCTTACATATAGATTGATCACAAGTGATTCACAAGGACACATATTAAAAGCCATAAATCAACCCTGCGTGATGTTTTTTTCCCTGCCACAACCTACTGACTTGGGTTGATTAAAACCACAACTGTCGCTCGTTGCTTGACCATTCAATCTTTGAAAGTTTTGTTGAATCGAATGTCAATCATGCAATTGTATTGTACCATGTATGGCTATCATGAGTCTTTGGATCACAGCAATGTCCCTGAGATTATTGATCAGCGGCTGCAAACTTTCACTGACACTTGAGGTATCCAGGTTTTGAGCACAATGAAATCATCTTCATTTCTGATACAATACCAAGTTTCTTTAGTTCCTCTTTAGTTTTCCAGGAGAACAACATTTCCTAATGAGAGCCCTGAATAATGTCACAATGAGGTAGATGGCCACAGTGAGAATGACAAAGAGGAACAGAATAACATCCAGCAGCCAATACTGATACCAGGGCAGTTTGTAAGAATAGGGATGAAGATGACCGCCTCCACCCGATTGGATGATGTGATCCACCCATCTCAGTAATTGCTGGTCTGGAGGAAAGGGCTGTGACCTCCTAATAGCTTGTAGCTTCATTGCTGATGTCTTGTAACTGTAAACATAAAACATAATACAATCAGGGTCAAGTACAATGCTTTTACAACTTGTTGTCTAATGTGATTTTATAACAGAATTGTAAAGCTTGGTACACACAGTTTTTTTCGTTCAACCCAGGGGACTGAATGAAAAAAAAACTGCAGAGCTTGGGAGGAGCTGCCGTACTAACAATGCGATGTTGGTACAGCAATTTCCCCCACCGAGCTTTTGTGTTCTGACTGGGGAACACCCCCCACAAGAGCACCCTGTTCAGCCATTGGCTGAGAGCGCTGATCGGATGCCAGCTTCTGTTGGACCGGCTGTCATACACACGGGCCGAATGTCAGACTTTTTTTTATTGAACCAGCCGATGCAGCCTGATATTTGGCCCATGTGTACTATGCTTTAAGGTGATCTCCGGATATGGCAGTTTTTTTTCTTGTATTTACAGTAGCTAACAAAAGCACACCCCTCACATTTTTGTTAATATTTTATTATACCTTTTCATGTAACAACACTGAAGAAATGACACTTTGCTATAATGTAAAGTATTGAGTGTACAGCTTGTATAACAGTGTAAATTTTCTGTCCCCTCAAAATAACTCAACATACAGCCATTAATGTCTAAACCCCTGGCAACAAAAGTGAGTAAAGTGGAATTGTCCAAATTGGGCCCAATTAGCCATTTTCCCTCCCCGGTGTCATGTGACTCGTTAGTGTTACAAGGTCTCAGGTGTGAATGGGGAGCAGGTGTGTTAAATTTGGTGTTATTGCTCTCACTCTCACATACTGGTCACTGGAAGCTCATCATGGTATCCTCCGTCTGAAGATCTGAAAAAAAGAATTGTTGCTCTACATAAAGATGGCCTACGCTATAAGAAGATTGCCAAGACCCTGAAACTGAGCAGCAGCACAGTGGCCAAGACCATACAGCGGTTTAACAGGACAGGTTCCACTCAGAACAAGCCTCACCATGGTCGACCAAAGAAGTAGAGTGCACGTGCTCAGTGTCATATCCAGAGGTTGTCTTTGGGAAATGGACGTATAAGTGCTGCCAGCAGAAAGCCCGCAAACATTTTGCTGAAGACAAGCAGACTAAGGACATGCATTACTAGAACCATGTCCTGTGGTCTGATGAGACCAAGATAAACTTATTTGGTTCAGATGGTGTCAAGCATGTGTGGTGGCCACCAGGTGAGGAGTACAAAGACAAGTGTGTCTTGCCTACAGTCAAGCATGGTGGTGGGGTTGTCATGGTCTGGGGCTGCATGAGTGCTGCCGGCACTGAGGAGCTACAGTTCATTGAGGGAACCATGAATGCCAACATGTACTGTGACATACTGAAGCAGAGCATGATCCTCTCTCTTTGGAGACTGGGCCGCAGGGTAGTATTCCAGCATGATAACAACCCCAAACACACCTTCAAGATGACCACTGCCTTGCTAAAGAAGCTCAGGGTAAAGGTGATGGACTGGCCAATCATGTCTCCAGACCTAAACCCTATTGAGCATCTGTGGTGCATCCTCAAACGGAAGGTGGAGGAGCACAAGGTCTCCAACATCCACCAGCACAGTGATGTCGTCATGGAGGAGTGGAAGAGGACTATAGTGATAGTGGCAACCTGTGAAGCTCTGGTGAACTCCATGCTCAATAGGGTTAAGGCAGTGCTGAAAAATAATGGTGGCCACACAAAATATTGACACTTTGGGCCCAATTTGGACATTTTCACTTAGGGGTGTACTCACTTTTGTTGCCAGCATGTTAGACAGTAATGGCTGTGTGTTGAGTTATTTTGAGGGGACAGCAAATTTACACTGTTATACAAGCTGTACACTTACTACTTTACTTTACAAAGTGTAATTTCTTCAGTGTTGTCACATGAAAAGATATAATAAAATATTTACAAAAAAGTGAGGGGTGTACTCACTTTTGTGAGATACTGTATATACCATACCTGTGGGATCCCTCTAGAAGCTGGAAATCACTGTAGTGGATATGCTACTCCAGTGATCTCCACTAGCTTCCGGGTTAAGTTCCAACCAGCTGCCCTGCTTCAGCTGTCCACAATACATTCTATGTCTGTTACAGTTATCTGATGTCTAACCTCACAGATATCAGATGTATTTTGATCAGTGCAAACCACACAGATATTACATTGCCAACAATTACCATTTATTTTCAATGATGTGTCGAATGGTGCTTGCAAAGTTGTCAGTCTTAAGTTGGTCAGGTAGAATAAAAGTTCCCATTTGTTTGGCTTTAACTCTGACCATGTTTTCTATCTGATCCCCAAACAGGGGAATCCCAAGAACAGGAACACCATGATACACAGCTTCCATCAAACCGTTCATTCCTCCATGTGTCACAAAAAGACGCAGTTTCGGGTGCCCTGAAATTGGTAAAGGCAAAACAAAACAAAAATCATTCTAAGAGAGGAGTGGCAACGATAAGTGTTGGGGAGAGGAAAGGCGCATTGGGGAGAAGAGAAGTGGGGTGGGAAAGAGAGGAGTAGGAGAGAGGGTAAGGTGAGGGAGGAGAGAAGGGGGAAGGAGTGGGATGGGGAAGGGTCACACTGATTAGTGGCCGCAGCATATTGGTATTCCAACATTCGCCTTCAACAGAATTTGATTACATGATCAAATTTGTTGAGCAGTGACAGGCACACACTGATCAAAATTCAAGTGGTCCCTACTGCACCAGATGAATGTCTATCCATCTAAGGCCAGTTTAAGTGGAGATGGATAAGGTGGGGGGATAAGGTGGGGGGATAAGGAAGAAGAAGAAGGAAGAAGAAGAAGAAGGAAGAATGAAGAAGGAAGAAGAAGAAGGAGGAAGAAGGAAGAAGGAGGAAGGAGGAAGGAGGAAGGAGGGAGGAGGGAGGAGGGAGGAGGAGATACATGTAATGAATTTAAAAGTTCATGACCACAAAGAGCCACTGATATTACTAACTAGACAACCAGACCTAAATCACAGCAATGCCTGTTAAAGATTGATTGTAATGTTGTTCAGTCAGCATAAATGCTATAGATCAGCCTTTATGAAAGGTTCCATGAAACCCTAATGTTCCTTGAACACTGAGGAGTGGTGGTCTGATCTCCTGTCTGATGGTGCCTGCATAGTTGTGGCACCAATGTCACTAGGCAGAGCCATTAGCTCTGAGCCAGCACAACCTTTCCTCTCATACTTCAAATCCCAATGATATATTTACTTGCCTGTATCGGGGCCCTTCCACTATTAAAGTGGTTGTAAACCCTCATGTTTTTTCACCTTAATGCATCCTATGCATTAAGGTGAAAAAACACCTGGCAGTGACTGGCCCCCTAGCCCCCCTGTTTTACTTACCTGAGCCCCGTATTTCCCTCGGCGAGGATGCACTGACCCTCTCTCCACAGGGTCCCGGCTCTTGATTGGATAGATTGCTAGCAGTGCAGCCATTGGCTCCCGCTGCTGTCAATCAAATCCAATGACGCGGGTGCCGGGGGGGGGGGGCGAGTCCAGCATTCGTGACTATGGACGCAAATACTGGACCCGGTAGCGCACCTGCTAAGTAACCCCCTTGTAGAGCACTTCTCCTAGGGGGTTATCTGATGGGGAGGAGCCGCCGGGGGACCACAGAAATGGACAATCAGGGCCACACTGTGCAAAGCAAGCTGCACAGAGGAGGTAAGTATGATATGTTTGTTATTTTTAAAAAATAAATAAATAAATAAATAAAAATAAAAAACGAGCCTTTATAATCACTTTAACCACGGATGTAAAGAATCAATTTTCCTGCCGACCACAAATGTAATTTCCTCACTGATCACTGACGTTGGGGATGCACTACAATTGTCACTGCCAATCATTAATATTAATTTAAATTATTATTATTGAAAATAATTTTCTTGAGTGCTGCAAGGGAGTGTTAAAAAAATTATCCACTCTGTGTGTCAAATATGCTAAATACACCATATTTCTTATTCTTTTGTTTTTATTATATCTACAAACTTGCACTCCCTGACACTTGAATATTATATCAGTAGTTCTTCCATGGCAAAAAGGTTGAGAAAGGCTCCTATAGATTCTTTTATGAAATTGTTCAGACCATTAGCATGTTTAATTGATGTCTTAATGTATCCATATATACTGTAACTTCTGCTTTAAATAATAGTACACTTTTTACCCAGTAAATCATTCTGTGGCACCCAGTCCATAATTTTCACATTGGGAGAAATTTCCACCTCTTGTGGCCAACTTGACTTCTGATACCTCCAGATCACCTTCTGCTGAATCTTAGCAAATCCACCGTTCATCTCCTTGAGGAATTCCACTAGAGGGAGTGAGGACAACATCGATCCCAAAGTCACCACAATGAATCCAGTATCTCCGGACTCGGATATAAAGTCTTCCAGTTCCTGAATATAATGAAAATACATTTCATTTGGCAGTAAGAAAATGTCTGTCTGATTTTTATCCATGAATCCTTGACACATTAAATGAATAAGATATTATTCCAGCAGACACTAAACACGCCTATATTACAAAGTCCTACAGGCTAGTAAAACACATGAGTATGTAAACCCAACATTTCATGTTCCTGATATGTGCCTGCTGTACTATGTACTTGTATGAAAACACATCTTGCTCTCTTTGTATTGCTTCCTTTGTGTAAAAACCCTGGTGTTCTTGCCAGTCCATCTGCTTTCCTGACCACAAAATTGACCACGCCAAGCAGGGGGGCACAGCCTTGGTCAGTTCTCTAGCTATGCTCTCCTCCAATGATCAGACTTGTCCTAACACACCCTTTTACTGGGAAATTCAGTGTACTGCTGTTTCTCCTTCCCTAGCTCTTATGCAGCTAAGAACAGAAGGAATATGGTCACATATAAAAAAAAGTGAAAAGAAGTTATTTATAATGTTTTTAAATCTATACATAAATGTTTTGCCTCTCATTTATATTTTAAAATGAAAGAAAACAAATGAAATAAATAGGTGAAGGGCTGACATGACATAGGAAACAGGGTACAGGGATAGTATGGGTAGGAAGATTGGTGAATTCTGAGTGGGAGGGGGCAGGAGTTAATAAAAGAAGCAGTTCCCTCCCCCCTGTTAACCAGAGCATGAGGGAAAGTTCCCGCCCACCCTCCCTTTTTTTCGTGTTTTTTGTTGTGCATGTCTGTTGTGTTGTGTGTTTCGTTTTTTCTAACAGGGCAGTGGCGATTTGGATTTTGTGGCAGTGGCAGGTGTTGGTCTTTGCGGGTGAAGGAAGATATTTTGGAAGGAAGAGTTCAGGACCTGTTGGTGGTATGAGTCCTGATGGTGGTATTCCAGCTAACGGAGGTTTAGCCGGAAATTGGTAATGGGTGCACTGCGGTAAGTGGTTGTCTCTGAACCAGCCTGTCGGCTTGAGGCCTATTAACATACTTGAAAGGTATAACAGTGTAGTATTTTATACAGATGGTTATGGAGGATCCTGCAAAGACCAATTTATATTATATACAGTATGTCTAATGAATTGCAATTTCATTCTGTTAAATAATATGTTGGTTTTCAGATTATGAACCTTGTCATATAGGTATATAAATGTATTTAGAGTAGTTGGTGTTAAGTGTGTGTCCGTTGGAGCATAATAAAGCAATCCAGAATACCTTCAACACCCCACCCCTAAACCCAGCCATAGATGGTTTTATTTCAATTTCTTCAGCCATAGGTGATGATGGAAGAATCCCTATAGCTATTGTGTTCCCCCGGTGGGGGGAGCCGTCCCAAGCCGGGAAAACACACAGTGATTATTGCTAGCGGCAATAGCTGCTATAATAATATTATAATAATAATATTATTATAATAATATAATATAATAATATATTAATAATAATAATTGCATGAAAAATTGGACAGACTGGTTGTACCCAAGCTGATTGATCTGCAATCAGCTTGCCCATACATGGTTTAATCTCCACTGGTTCCTGCTGAACTGGCTAAGATTCAAACAATCTATGGCTGGCTTTAAACCCTTTCAATTAGGCATATTAATTCTGTAATGCACTCTTCAGGGACTAGGAACGATAATTGCATTTGCAGTCCCCAGCACTCACTTGACATTGAAACTACCAAAGATGCTGAGAACCATTTTTTGTAAGTGCTGGTGACCCTTGCAAACATTGGATTGGACCTAAGTATTTTTCCACTTTTAATCCAGTTTATTTTACTGTTGCTTAATGATATATAAAAACATTAAGCTGAATTTCTGAATGCTCCATTTAGAAATGAAAAAACGTTGCCTTTGAAAGTTACCATAGTGTAAATTGTTACGCACCTATCTGGGCATGGCAGCAAGGTCAGAAACGTAAGAAATGGCCCCCACTGGGGTAGATAGGGTAACTAATCCTACGTGAATTCCTATTTATGGATTTTCTTTGCCTGTGCCATTTAACAAAATGTCAGTTTGTTTTTAGTAGCTTCTCTCCTCTCATTTCTTTTTGTGGCATGTGTTATTAAGTTGTACTCATAGAGGTAATTTCTTAAGAAAGTGTCAGCTATCTGTGCTCTGTACCACATTGTTTTAATACTCAATAAAAACTTTTGAATGTAAAAAAAAAGAAAGAAAAGACAGATGTTAGATAGCAGGTTTTTGCACAAAGGATTAACTGCACCAATACATTTACACTGTCATATAGCTAAACAAATTCTCTGCTTTCAAAGGGTGATCTGTGATTAGTAACAACAGTTGTGAAGTCACCTCCTATGCATTTGACTTCAGCTGTTCTTGATTGGAATTTCTGCAGGGGGTATAGAACTTCTGCAGGGGGTATAGAATCAGTGTCAAAAGCCACCTCTGCAATCCTTAAAGAGGTAGTTAAGTCCGCTCCCGAGCCTCGCTCCTGTGAATGAAATTCAGCTCATCCCTGCCCCCCCACATTCTACTCATTGGATCACTGGCTGTGATTGACTGCAGCAGGTTCCAATGGCTCCTGCTGCTGTGTGAGCCAATGAGAAGAGAGAGACCTGGGAGAGCTGAGGCTCTCACGCACATTGCTGGATCGAGATGGGCTTTAGAGTTTGAAGAAAATAAAAAAACCTTTTTTTCTAGTAAAATGAAGAAATGCTAGAACCTCTCCCAAGGTTTTTTGCTGTCTGCCTTTCTGTTCCCTTTATTTCTAATCCTAGTGGTGGATCACTGTCTCCAAACTAATAAAAAAATAAAAGAGTTGGCTTGAGTTGGACTTTAATTTCCTTTTAGTTTGTTTTATTAAAACAAAGGTCATTCAGTCATACTCACTTGTGATAATGGTTTTACAGGTTTGGCCAATAATCCCCCAATGTACTGAACGTGAGGCAGAAGTGGACGAGGAAACTCAAGAGTGAAGTCTACATTGTACAGCCAGAGCTCAGCTTTCAAATGAAGATTGGCTATAGTTGGTCTAGATTCAGCAGGAAAATGTTCTTCGATGACACCATCAAAAAGTGAGTCCATCTTTGTCTGGAATACTAATGAAGCCAAAAACACCAACATGTTCTTTAAACGTCCAAAGAAATCCATCTGGTCGGTGAGCTGTGTCTGGAACAATGGAATGTAGGACAAAGGACTCGGGATTCCTACACGGTAAGCATTGGCCATAAACGTAGGGAAGAAAGCAACAAATGGGAGTCCCAGCTTCTCACAGACCAACATTGTGCAGGGGTCAAATGCATCTACAACTGCAATGTCATAATGTTCCTCCTTCAAGAAGTTCATGATTTCTGACTGGTGTAATGTCAAGTTGCACTGGTAGGACATTTTGTTCATTAATGTCAGGACGGTCCACATTTCACTTCTGAAAGGAAAATTAGACAATTATGGGAATATTATGATAATGCATCATCCAGGTTGCGTTTCAGGAGGGCTCATTAAAGACTTCTTGTATTGTTGAGAATGTGACACAACCAAAGGTAGGAACCAGCACATTGAGGTGACATACTCAATCTATAGATGCTGTAATGCTGTTATTCAAAAAACTTGAACACTACAAATATGGAGAGTCTCAAGGTGGATTTAGCCTGTGTTCTGTTAGAGAAAGAGGTGTCCACATATGCACTTCAATAGGGACCACCAAGACAACATTTATATAGTTGGTACAGTATTATACAGTCTATAGGTGGAGTTAACCTGTCATTGGTATTACATGTATGTCCACATGCAGATTTCTACAAGGACCACCAAGACCTTATATGCATACCTTAGATGTCACCCAAATTATCAGGAGCTCATTATGCAGGTGACGAAAGCAGAGAAAGATACAAAATGGTCCACGCACTCAAATAGAAATTCAAATTATAAAGTCTTCGTACCACGTGTAAAAGCAAAAGTCCATCCACCGTGAAGGAGTATGAAGAGCACCACCACAGGATCAAATGGAAGAAAGATTGATGTCTAATTTACAATCTCAGAAGTGTAGGCAGACAGTTAACTAAACAGGATGACACCTTGAAGATCTTTTAAGTTGAGGTTTAACCCAAAATTGTGCAGATTTTAAAAACAGTGAATATTGAGATAGTGGATTATAATATTAACCACTCCAGCAACACACATGTGGATGGAATGGTTAATGGAATATAATGCAAGAAAGATGGAATTACCAACAGACAGAAAAACTAGATTATTGGGGGTGGGGGGGATTTTGGGGAGTTGGGTCAGAATACTAAGAGGCAAATTGAAACAGCAATTCACAGTGAACATATATTGTGGCACGTAAAGAGCAGGGGTCTTTCACTATCGCATTTACTATACCTGCCCTGTAGAAATGCCTTCTGGATTTTTAGAAGTGTATCCATAAATTCTTGAAGAAATTTCTCATCTAAGGAAAAAGTGGTCACTGGATATGGACTTGTTGGCTGCTTGTAACCTGAACATCAAAAACAGAGCACAGTTTTTAGTAGTGTGTACCGTGGCATTGCAACTAATTTCATGGTGGTTTCTGTAGGCCAATACCACTCATATAATAATCTTCAGACTAGTTTGAGTAAGTGGTGGCCAGTTATGGAGGCACTGTTGGAGAATTGGACAGATGCCTGCATGTTTTTCACATTTGTGAGTATTTTATCCCAGTTACAGCTCTAATAAAAGTTATTAGCAGAGAGCATATGGTTTGCCTTTGTTTTATTTGGCCACACATGACTGAATGAGGTCCCAGGAGGAGGTCTGAGCTGTCTAGGAGCACTGTGATGAGGATTCATTGTTCCGGAAAAATCCTGAGAGATGTTAGACTAAGCGTGTGTGACTCTGCAGTGGGGGTCTACATAGTGAGAACCCGGGAGGATGTCTGTCTTGTCCAGGAACACCAGGAGGAGGAGTTGTTTTCCCAAGGAATCCTGAGAGATATAATCACAGGTGTTGTGACTCTGTAGTGTGGTCAACTTTTGGAGGTGAGCAGGCATTCCAGCTTGGAGGTGGTGGTCACTAAAGTCACTGGAAATGTATGAACACTCACTGAAAGTTGCACAACGGTGGAATTTTGTTATATTTGGACTTGTTTTATTTGTATGTGTTTATAGTTGCACTACACTACCTTCTGGTCTGAGGCCTGCCGAGGTGTCTGTTCAGTGACCACAGGGGTACGAGAACACACATTATTCAGATAAACATAAAACTGCGGCATGCAGTTCCACTGTGCTTAGGGTTGCCACCTCATCCCTTTAAACCCGAACACGTATGAATTACACAGGTTCTGATGCTAAATTAATTCAGATAAGGCACCAAGTTAGTTTACTTACCACCTTAATCAGCCACAGAACCTGTGTAGTTAATATGTGTTCAGTTTTAAAGGGATGAGGCGGCAACCCTAACTGTGCTGCCAACATCCAGTTCTACAATTAGTATAGACAGCAATCAAATATTGAAAGAGGTTAAAAACCTTCCACATTCTACAGAAAACTAAATTAAAAAGTTTTGGCTAAAGTTGGATGTTATATAAAACTTTTAACATCTAGTTTGCACAACGCTAAACATATATCCAACTTCATCTGTAAATATCATCAGAGATCTTGTTAATTTTATTGTACAATCACCTGGAGGCATTTGGTTTGAGTACTGCAGGAACATTCTCACTTCATGCCCATTGTTTTGGAGGGTCCGGGAGATCTCATCCATCAGGAGGTAATGACTTCCACCTGAAAACACCGAATATGAAGCCGACATCACAGGACCACCACTGGGGAATCTCACAATGCGGAAAACAATGCAAACTTGATTAAAATTCTTCTACTGAGAAAAATATAGTGTTGTCATTACTGAGTATAATCCAAATTAGAAGCTGCACTCCTTGCTGTGCTTGACCTTTAAATGATTGGTGGGTGTTCAAAATGACTGCACCATGCCACAACCAAACTGAAAGATACAAAGTCACCGACACTCCAAATAAATGCATATCACATTTTTTTTTGTGATGATGTGGTGACATAAATCAAAGAATTACAATGTTTCAGGGCCTTGCGGGGTCACCGTGTTACCTTGAGGATGGGACATGGGAGGCTCTGAAACTTTGGTATTCTGTATGTTTTTGTCACTCTGTCTTCACAATAAACATGTGAAACACACTTGTTTGCAGTGCTGGTGACTTCATATTTTGCTGTTACATAACTCTCTTCCCAAAAAATACTATTTGCCTGGTCTAACTGCTGATCAAGTGTCTTCAGTACTTAGAGTCACATACTAGTGCAACTATAAACCCATTCCATCAGTGTGCCAGGAAAGGCAGTCAGTACACTCCACTTCATTGTACAGAACATTGCAGGCAGTGCCAGGACCAGGTTATCTAGAGCCCATGGCGAACATGCCAAACTGCACCTCCCCCCCCAAGATGTATGAGCATTTTGTGTCAGCAATAATCACCCCACAAAAACACTGAGCACTAATCTGCATGCTTACCCAAACAAAAATCCCCCTCCTCCCACTACAAATCTGCCCCCCTGCTGAAAAACCCCTTCTCAGCACAAATATTTGCCCCCTCCCCCATTCACCAAATCCCCCTTAGCTCAAATGCCCCTCCGAAAAAAATCACCCCTCCTAGCACAAATCCTCCACCCCTCAAATGTCCCCTCCTAGTACACATCTTCTCCCTCTACTTCAAATCCTCCCCTCCCAGCACAAATAATCCCCCCAAATCCCCCCTCCTAGCACTGATCCTCTTCCTTCCTCAATCCCCACATCCAACACAAATTCCACAAAATCATCACTCTTAGCACCCACCCCCCCTCCAAATTCCCCCTTCTAGAACAAATACCAATTGCCGCCCCCAAATTCCCCCTTCCAACACAAATCCCCTCCTCCCAATCTCCTTGTGGCACCCTTTCACCTCATATTATACCACAGTGCACAGGGCATCTTCCCCTTCTGCCCACCCCTTGTCCCACCACAAAGTATACACCGCTCAGGCAATCAGTAGGTGATTGACTGCTGCAGGTGCTCACCCTGGCTTGCCACCAAAGAAAGCAATAGAGAAAAGGAAAATGGTAGCACACCACAGTGAAGTCAAAATCTTGAAGGTTCTTTATTGTTGTCAAGCCAAACAGATACACAGGACCATGGTTGATGCGTTTCACATGAATCACTTGTATTGATATGGGTTACACAAGTTTTTTTTTTTGTTTTGTGGGAGTTTTTTTGTTTTTTTGTCTCCCTTTGTGACAGTTCGCCCATATGCACCATTGTATGGCAGTCTATCACATGGAGTTGAGTACATGTATTGTAGAAGTTTATGATTTATATATATTTTTTGATTATTCACTCTTACATTTACCATTGGTAATAGTTTTCCTTTTTCTTTCTCATTTTTTTCTTTCTTTTTTTTTTTTTGTTTCATTATTGCTAGTTTATATGTTAATGATTTTAATCACTTGTGTCCATTTGTTATGCACTGCCCAGTTAATTGCCTTGGCAATTGTGGGTGCACTTCCTATTGGCTGCACACATAAATAGCTGAAGTCTGGGTTATATCTTTGTTAAGAGGAAGCACGAGTGATTCGTGTGAAACGCGTCAACCATGTTCCTGTGTATCTTTCTGTCTTGGCAATAATAAAGAACCTTCAAGATTTTGACTTCACTGTGGTGTGCTACCATTTTCCTTTTCTCTATTTTACGCCTTGTCCCGGCCTTGATTGCAGAACATTACACTCAACACACTATCAGAATGTTTATACTGAAATATTAAACAGTATTATAATAATGCAAATAAGCAAGGATCTTTGAATTAAGGAGATTCCGGCATATTTCCACAAATCAACAAAGTAACTTGAATTAATGTATCTGTGCTAATTTGAAGACAGAAAGAATACACTATCACATGGTGTCACTTAAATTGCTTTAATATTTGTTTCACGGTAATATTGTGACATTAGCGCCACTATTTTTTCATTAAAATATGTTTACACTTTATCACTATTTCAAGCAGCTCTAGTAGAGTGTTTTTGCATGAGCGCAGTGGTGGGACATCAAGCATAGGTACGTGAGACTTGCTGACCAACAGTTGGATAAAAAATGTAATTTAACCGGCTGAGTCAAGGAGAGCTATTATATAAACCACTTCCACTAGCACAGGGAAATAAACTTGCCAGGGATTCCAGTAGTTTTGATTGACGAGGCAGGTCTAGTCAACATAACTTGTTTCATTCTTCCGCAGTGCTCAAAGCAGGGTTTTCTGACAATGTTTTGGAGACTGATGGATGTCTCTCTCCTGATCAGCGTGTACAGAAACAGGCATTCCCTGTTGTCTCTTTGGGGTGTCAGATGAGGTCCTACTTAAGAGCACAGGCCTATCCAGCTCTCTTGTATCATACCATGATCTGACACTGGCTGAGTTAGTCAAGCATCTGGCCAACTCCGGGGAATTTCCCTGTCTCCTCTCTGCCAGTGCTATTCCCCTTTTGGAAGACTTGGGCATTCAAGTTAGTATTGGCCTACACCTCCACAATTGTAGCAAATCACCAAGATCACCAAATCTGCCGAACGCTCGGGAGGAGTAGCTTGCCTTATCTTCCCAAATTGCTCACTGATCCTCTCTGACAGCAGAGTTTCAATTTCCTTCAATTGGGACACTGCCACCTTCAGTGTAGCTACTTCTGAGTTAACCTCCACAGTGCTGGCTGTCTTGTACGTCTCCAGATCAGTTTGCCTCACCTGAGCCAGGTGATTTTGCAATGTCAGATCAGAAGGCGCTTGGTGAGGGGTCTTTCCCAGCAGCCCAACACCTGGCTTATGCACTGACTTGTCGTCATCCTCCAAGAAATACTCTCCTGCCGGAGCAAAGCGTAGGAGGACTTCCTCTTTGAGCATTTACTTTGTCCTGGTGTTTTTTCTCTTCCGTCAGAGCCCTTTCCTCCCTGACTACCCTCATCAACTCTGGAAAGGTAGAAGCATTTTTGGAGCCCTTCAGGAGAAACATTAATACAATAGGATGGTTTGAATGGGCTCCCTGTAAGATTTGACGAGCTGAACTCTGTCAGTGTCTCGTGGCTCTATCCCTTTCTCCTGGATGATCTGGTGTAGAATCTTGTCCAGACTATTTAGTTGGACAACTTCTATCCTCTGTACTGATAAATGTGTTCAAACTTGTACATTAGGTCAGAAAGTTTCTCGAATATCCCAAACATAGCCTATAATGCCTCAATGTTGTATGAGGTTATACAGTTCTGTTTTCCCAACTTTAAGTTGCGAATTGCCTCTGCAGCTAGTGCCCTCAGACTCTCATTGATTCTATGTTCCTTTAGCGCCTCGGGATATCCTATTCCTCTAATGCTTGAGAGGCTTGATCCATCCATGTTTCAAAGTCCTCTTATCCTGATGGGACAGGGACTTCCTTTTGTAGGCTGCTGTATATGTAAAAAAAAATTTGAATTTTTTACCTGCAAAATAATGCAAATATATATATTTTTTTAAAGGTGAACTTTTTCCTTTAAGAAGAAATGGTCAGGAGATGTCTGAGGAGACTGGGCAGCATCTATTGGCATATAATTATTTTTAGACTCAATTGTAACCAGCTAAATCTGGTCAAGATCATCTTATGACATGGGCAACTTGAGAAATGATTGGGATTAGGGCACAGAGCATATAAGATCCATGCCACTTACTAAGGATCCTTGAATCGGAACTAAGCAGAGGTAGGCGATTACCTCCAAAGAACCCTTGTCATCTCTGTATCACTCCCAGCTCTGGTCCAAACACTAAGATAACTCTTGCACACAAGGTGGCAGCTGAGCTCTGGGAAGATGCGTGTTCCTACCACACTGACTTTTTATGCTAAATGTGGGCAGCTACTGCATGACAAGATTGGTGATCCCCTGCCCACGACCTAGCTTTTTTCTGTCAGTGACGGCGGTAATGGAAACTCTGCTCTTGGTATCATCTCATTGCCACTCACCCCCTTCCCCCATCCCCCCACTGGTTTTACCTCTATTTTTTGGGGGGGGGGGACAGAGGGGACATGGACTCGCCAGTTTGCTATTACAGATCATACGCTGACAACACAGAAACTCTTACAGAATATCACTTTCATAGGCACGAGGGATAGGGGCCAAGCATAGCTCATCAAGCTGGTATTCTGCCTGTTCCTGGTTTAATGTTATGTAGTCTATTATTCCCGTATATGACACGGTAACTGTTCTAAGGTCGCCCTGAGGGTGGTGAACTCTAACCCTTACATCCAGGATGGACTATGGATGTGGAGAAAGAAGCCACAGAAATCCCAGAGTAAGGGGAGGCCCTTACCCTGTCCACACTGGCCCTTACAGGCTATAGAGGCTCTCTTGCAATGAGGAGGTGTAGGGCTCTATATCCTCCTTAATGACAGTTTTTGCAGGGATTCCAATATAGCCTGGATGTTTGCTGGTTTTCGGGGCCCCTAACCCTTGGACCCATCATGGTTTTGGATGGTCCAGGGTTCGGGGGCTCTGACATTTCTATTTGGCCAATATGGAGGCAGTCTAATTGTTTAAATGTTAAAATGTTAATATGATAAAATGTCATTTGCTTGGACTGTTACTCGTTATTTCAACTCTGTTCAACAAGTGGCCCTATACTATAAGGCAATATGTTACTATAGGGCGTTACTCCTGACCCGTCAAGGCTCCCTAGGTTGCTGGAGGGGAGAGAGGCTGGTGTGGGCCCTTCTCACCTATTGTGGGAGGGTTTGCGCAGTATCACTTCACCCAGCAAAGCCGAGGTCTCTCACAAACCTTTAGGCACGCTTGCTTGGGTTCCTGGATGGTAGGAAGTGTGCATATTTTTGTGTAGGTGCTAGGTTTCTTCCTCACCTCAAGGAGGCAGGTATCCCCCTTGAAACCAGCCAGAATAGCCTTACGTTATTTTTGTTTTCCACCTCTTCCCATGTTAGGTAACCCAGCTGGACTGGTATTACCTCCGGTATTTCTATTGCGATACCCACCTAGGGGGTAGTTCGCTTGTTCAAGGGTTAAGCCTCTCTTGGGTTACTGGTAAGCTCTGAGTGATCTCCTGGAGTGGGCTTAACCTTGACTTTGGTTCTTTCTTTCTCATTAACTCCCCTCTTCCTCTTTTTCTTTTTTCTCTTTCTACCCCCCTTTTCTTTTGTTTGTTTTTCTCCCCTGGTCCTCTGTTCTCTACCCCCCTTCCCTTTTCTCTTCTAGGCCCCCCCCTGAAAGTTTGGGGGTGGCACTGATAAGCATTTCTGATCACTTAATCATGCCTTCTGCGGTGCAATCATCGACTCCTCTATCTCTCAAGGTCTATTCTTTGAACTCTAAAGGCCTTAACATTCCAGAGAAGCGGAGCAGTATTCTTGCTGAGGCATACCGCCACAGAGCTCGTGATATTTCTGCAAGAAACCCATTTCAATTCAGACTCCATTCCTCGCTTATCCAATTGCCGATTCCCGGAGGTATATCATGCGACTTCTCCTGACTCCAAAACGAAAGGGGTCTCCATAGCACTTGCTAAATCCTTCCCATTCTGCCTTACGGACCAAGTCCTTGACCCAGAGGGCAGATTCATCCTTATAAAAGGGACTTGGAAAAATAGACCAGTGACTTTGGCGAACATCTATTGCCCCAATTCTAGACAGGTAACCTTACTAAAAGAGGTTCTTTTACAGCTCACCACGTTTCAGACGGGCATTTTGATACTGGGGAGGGACTTCAACATGGCCTTGGACCCACTTCTTGATACCTCCACAGGTACCTCCTCACTCCCATTTTCTGCTTTACGCCAAGCCAAGCTCGCATTAGCCTTTCTCATGTTGCAGCTCCAGGGGGAAAGACTACACATTTTTTCTCGCCTCCACACAACCGCTAAAGGCTAGACTATCTATTCACCAGACAGACTTGCCTTCCTGCAGGACGCGACCATAGAGAGTATGTTCATCTCCAACCACCACCCGATCACTCTGACCTTGCAGTTTCCACAATGGGAAATGACTACCAGGACCTGGAGGCTGGATGCTTCCCTTCTCACTGACCCTGGAGACCTGGCTGAAGTCACACAGACCATTAAAGACTACTTCTAACATAATGACACCCCAGACATATCCCCCATGACACAATGGGAAGCACACAAGTGTGTACGGGGGCATCTGTTGGCCATAGCAGCCATGAAAAAAAAAGTGCACCAAACCACGACCCGAGGCCTGTCTAGCAAAATAGCTTTACTGGAAGCACAGTATAAATGCTCACTAGCAGTAAGGGTAGCCAAGGAATTAGCCGACACACGGGCGACTCTCCTAGAGGAATTATTTAAACGGGCACGGAAGAGTCAGGTACTTTCACAGAAACTATTTTACGAACAGGGCAATAAACCCGGTAGGTTATTGGCAAGGTTTACACAGAGGCGTACACTCGCATCCACTGTTCACCATGTAGTGGACACAGGAGGAGTAACCCACTCCAGAAATAAGGACATTGCTAGTCAATTTCACTCTTTTTATAGCAAATTATATAACCTTGAATCACATGAACACAGCACAATATTATAAAAGTTTTGCTGACCTCTTGGCGCCAAAATTTCTGAAGGCCTTCAACACCCTCTCCCACTCACCATGTGCGTCGGGTAGCCTATTAGAGGCTTATATTTCAGTAATCCCTAAGGAAAACAAAGATCCCACCGATGTAGCCAATTATCGACCCATATCCCTCCTGAATGTCGATGTTAAACTGTTCGCCAAAATCCTGGCTACTCATTTGTCCTATCATGTACCCGCCTGGGTAGGACTGGACCAGGTTGGTTTTGTCCCTGGATGAGAAGCCAGGGTCAACTCCAATAGGGCCCTCAATTTACATCATTGGCTTACATCAACCAATAGGGAGGGCTGCTTTCTGGCCATGGATGCAGAGAAGGCATTCGACAGGGTTGCCTGGGATTACATGGATGCGGTTCTCGAAGCCCCGGGCCTGGGAAGAGGCATGCAGGCTTTTATTGGAGCACTTTACACCAGGCCCAGGGCTAGAGTCCGAGTTAACGGCCACCTGTCGGACGCCTTCCCCATCCATATTGCGACTAGGCAGGGATGTCCCCTCTTTCCCTTATTATACATCTTCACCTTGGAACCCCTCCTCCGATGCATCCGTGCGAATCTGGACATAAAAGGTATAGAGGTACATCAGCGGGAATATAAAATTACAGCTTTTGCGGATGATATTTTGCTCTTTCTTTCATCCCCGCTGACGTCTCTACCCAACCTAATGCCAGTGTTAGAACAGTTCAGGACCATCTTGAATCTGAAAATTAACCTTTCAAAGTCTTATGCGCTAAATGTTTCTTTGCCCCCTAGGATAGTACAGCTTTGTCAGGTGAACTTTCCATTCCGCTGGAAAGCAGACGCTATTACGTATTTAGGCATCCAACTCCCTAGTAAACTTAAAGATCTATATGATAAGAACTTCCATGCAGAACTGAGGCTTATACAGCGGGATCTCCACAAGTGGGAGGCCCCCACCATCTCCTGGTTCGGTTGGGCCTCAATTTTAAAGATGACGGTGCTCCTCCGCTTACTGTACAAACTACAGACTATCCCGATTCGTTTAACGCCCTCCTTCTTTACAGCTTACAAGCGCATGTGCAGAGCCTTTCTATGGGGAGCTAAGGTGGCGTGAGTGGGGTGGACAAAGCTAGTTTTACCAAAGTCGGGGGGGGGAATTGGACTCCCAGAGCTCCAGAGATGCTACAGGGCAGTTCACATAACCCGGGTGGTGGACTGGAAGCTCTATACTAACTACAAGGATCCGGTGTTACTGGAAAAATGGATTTCGGGTACTGAACTACATTACATCCCCTGGTTCTCAAAGACACACATAGCGGCTAATATCCATTCTCATCCTTTTATAGAGCAACCCTGCATGCCTTTAATAGGGCATGGAAGGTACACTCGATTTCAAACACGTACTGTGCGATCACGCCTATCAGGGGTAATCCAGACTTTCCCCCGAGCATGGAGGGGGCCTTCCTAGCAGCAGAATGGCCTTACACGGAAATGCAGGCTAAGCACTTCTTTTTTCAGAGGAAGGTTTCTCCGACAAGGGGAACTGGCATCATTGTCAAACACAAAGTCTTTCCCCTCTGGGCCTATATCCAACTGAAATATTTCTTGGACAGTCCTACGAATAGAGGTAACTTTGCGAAAACTCCGACTGTCCTGGAATCACTATGCTCTAGCTCCTCTCCCTAGAGCCATTTCATTTCGGGGCTTTATGCCACAATGTTTGGGGAACCTTATGCCTCTCTGAGATTGGAGCACGCCTACTGGGAGACTGAGCTGGGCATAGTGATTGATGATGCCGCATGGGATCGAGTGCATTTGTACATCCACAAGGGCTCTCTGAGTGTCCATACTCAGGAGAACGGTTACAAACCGCAGATAGCAGCGATGGAGGAGTTGATTTGCACCGCACAGGATAGAATAGCATACTTTTCTATCTATACATACACCCTGGCTCGAATACCGAAACTCGCAGCGCTGTCAGGACTTATCCCGGGATAACCTTTAAAAGGTGCATTCAGGGTCGCAATATTTCCCATAATATCTGGAGTACACTGGGGAGGGTAGCTGGTGGTGATCCCACCCCCTCCTCACATACTCCCCTTGCAGTGCCCCCCTCATTCCCCCCCCCCCCTTCCCTCTCTCTTCTCCTCTTTTCTCCTTCTTCTCTCTCTCTATTTTTTATCTTACTCTACTGAAAGGCTTTGGAGTTGAGTGCCAACCTAGCAGTCGGACGCTAATATCCTAATGCCTGCTTGTATTATAGTACTTACAGAAGCAATATTGATTACTTCTCAAAGAAGTCTCTCATCCCAACGTAATTCAGGTAGGCCTGTAATACACTGCGGTGTGCCCCTTTCTTTTTTTTCGTTCCCTCCCCCTTTTTTAAGGGGGGGGGAGAGAGGGGAGGGAGGGAAGAGGAAGGGGAAGAAAGGGACTACTCCCCATTATTGTAAGTCTCTTTATGTGGCCGTTTCATGAACTAACTTAGTGGCAGCATGTGCTAGCTCCTACTCTCTCTATCCTTAAACTCTATGCCTCCTCCTAGTTGGAACATGTACTTGTAACCTGATTATGTGTCTTATGTGTTTTATGGTACTATTTGTATTATCTATGAAAAAAATTCAATAAAATTTTTTGTGGAAAAAAAAAAAAAACAGATCCATGCCACTTAAATAATTCAAGGAATGGATAATTTTACATTGCTCCAGCTTGGAAGATTGTAACTATGCAGTGCACATACACTACCTGTTGGATACTGGTGGAAGATGAAAATCACTGAATCCTATAGGCATCAGTACTCCAGTGGTCTCCACTGGGTTTTGGTCCCATGCCAAATAGCTGCACTGCTGCATAGTGAACACAGAAGGTTGGCCACTGGGTATGGGTGCCATTCAGAGAAAGCTTTGCATTTTCTCAATGATTGCAAAGCATTCTCTGATTAGACCAGATGGTGAATGTGATCTCATCTCCCTGCCTCTCCATCTCCAACTCATCTAACCAGAGAATGATTTGCATTCAATGAGCATATGCAAAGCATTCTCTGAATGGCAACCCGTTCCAAGTGCCCAAACTTCTGTGTTCACAATCCTGTATTCACTGCATCAGACCGGCCGCTCAGCACGGGACCCCGAAGCAAGCGGAGATTGTTGATGTAGCAGTGTGTACTTCAGTGATTTCCAGCTTCTAGAGGGATCCCACAAGTATGGTACCAAGCTGGACCAATGTAACAATATTTATACCTGGAATACATCTTTAAATTTCACCCAGGAAATGCTGCAGGTTGTGCAGCATCCACCACACATGCCATCACATATTCTCTTTTCTTGAAATCTGACAGGTAATGATAACTAAAATAGGTGGGACAGTCCCGTATGACCTATTACCTGCATAGTAGAAACACACAACATGTCCTGTGTAACCTCACCTGCTGGGAGTGTCTCTGCTCTCACGCACGCTGCCTGCTGCTGCCACACCACATGAATGATTATTGTCTAAATAGTGAATGTCACACCAATATCGCTAGGAGAAATCATAGATTCAACTCATCACCTGCTGGACAGGTAAGTATTAAAACTATTCTTTTACAGGTCGACCAGCTTTTAACTGTGACCCCAAGGTGACAAGGTTGCTTTAAGCAGAATGAGCTTTTGCAAAACTTTTTTGCCTTTGGTTATACTTTATTACCTAGTGAAGAAAAAAGGTGAACACCGCGCTCTCAAAAAGAAGCCACCAGCACCGCAAAATGACAATTTGCAAAATACAGTGGTTATAAGAAATAAAGGTGCAGCGCTAAATACTATGTGTAATTAAACCATAGAAGTGTATTAATGGTGATTGAACACCAAATAATAAAATTATTTTCAAAATGATAATATATATATGAAATAATAAAGTGCTTAGAATCTTACACTCAAACACACATTAATAATGCCATATATACATTAATAAAACTGCCAAAAAATATGAAAAATACAGTGTAAGATAATGAAAATAATCCAATATATAAAAGTCGACGTGAAGAAGTGTTGATAGATGAAAAACATTCCAAATGCACTCCAGTTAAGATTCCACACTGGTCGGATGATATTAGGTGAATTAATGAGAAACCACCACAAATGTTTGCTGAGGCTTACCAGATTAAATGGACTCAAAAAGGAATACGCCACATAAGTCGTTCGGGCTTGTAGGTGATCCCACACCAATGATCTAAAGCAAATCAGCCAGTAGAGAGGAACAGGATAGTGATAGTCGCCTCCAGAGACCCACAAACGGGTTGTACTTGAGATTGCAATGTAGGTGCACATATGTAGGTCAAAGGAAATAAAAACTCACATAGTGTGAATCCGTATAGCGAACATTTAATAAAAAATAAATAAAAGAATTACACTCACTTTTGGGAAGAAATACAAGCACTTTGTAAAATCCAAGATTAACTCAATGGGAGCAGTGGACACGCACCGACGCATTTCATCTGCTAAGATATCGTCTGGGGTCTACTTTATTACCTAATACTTAATATACAATAAGACCCCTTTAACACTGAGGCAGTTTCAGGCATTTTAGTGCTAGAAATAGCACCTGTAAAGCGCCTGAAAACTGCCTCCTATTCATTGCAATAGGTGCTTTCACAACCGGGCGGTGCGCTTGCTGGACGTCAGAAAAAGTCATGCAAGCAGCATCTTTGGGGCGGTTTGGGAGTGCTGTAGACAGCGCTCCCAAAACGCCCCTGCCCATTGCAATGGATAGGCAGCGCTTCCGAAGCGCCGCAACATGGGAGTTTTTCAACTCTCCTTTGGGTTTAAAAGCGCCCCGCTAGCAGTGGTAAGGCACCACTAAAACGAAAGGCGCTTTACCGCTAACGGCCGGCATGTTTTAGTGTGAAAGCAGCCTTACACTTACTAAGACTGCAGCAGATATGGCAACCAATCAGCTTCTACCTTTCATTTTCAAAGTGTAACTGAACAAGTTGATTGGCTGAGCTCAACTATGTGACAGTAGACAACACATGATTCTGACAAATACATATATGGGCAACGCAGAAGTAGATTTTGTTTCAGGCCTCAAGCACACAGCTTATAAAAAATGTTACAATATGTCTGTGCGTTTATGCGCATGTGGCCTTTGAGTATAAATGTATTCTAATGGCCGGAGTATTTATTCTGGCCAGTGGGATACATTTACATGTACGTTTAGAGATGTTTCCGTGCATTTTTTCTGCTCAAAAGCACCTTGCAGAACGCACCTTTTTACGCCTTTTTTTTTCTTGCCTGTAAACGCTCCTCTTCAAATACACCTGTAAACTTCTACGTGTGCATGGCTACACAGGGTAACAGAGGTGCTTTTACAGGCATGGAAAAAAAAACGCTGAATGCTTGTAGCGGTGAATGCCTAGCGGTGTTTAACCACATCCCACCCGGCCTATAGCAAAATAACGGCCGGGTGGGGGTTCCATTATCCTGAATGGACATCATATGATGTCCAGAGGGATAAGCTGCTCATGCTGGCCCCTGGGGGCGCGCAGCGGTCGGTAGTGCAGTGTGTCGCTCTGGCACACCACATCTCCAATCTTGGTAAAGAGCCTATGACGTAGGTTCTTTACCTTGTGATCAGCTGTGTCCAATCACAGCTAATCACAGCGTAACCAGGAAGTGACGGTTATCGGCTTTCCTCTATTCACACTGACAGGGCACGAGTAGATGAGAGCCCATAAGCGGCTCTCCTGACAAGGGGGTGGGGGGTCTGTGCTGATAATCAGTGCATTGATTATAAGTGCAGCCCTATCAGCAGTGCCCACCAGGATGCCCACAAATGCCCAACTGGGATGCCAATCAGTGCCTATCAGTAATGCCTGTCAGTGCCTCCTCAACTGTGTTGCCTATCAGTTCCACCTATCAGCCCATCAGTGTTGCAAATCAGTGACCAACAGTGCTACATATTAGGGCCTCCTCATCAGTGCCCATCAGTGAAGGAGAAAGCGTACTTGTTTACAAAAAAGAGAAACTAAGAAAAACTTTTTTTTTAATCAAAATTTTCATTTCTTTTTTTTATTTGTTTAGCAAAAAATAAAACAACCCAGTGATGATCAAATACCAGCAAAAGAAAGCTCTATTTGTGAGAAAAAAATTAGAACATTTTCGTTTGGGTACAGCGTTGAATGACCGCGCAATTGTCATTCAAAGCGCAACAGCGCTGAAAGCTGAAAATTGAACTGGGATTGACTTGGGCAGGAAGGGGGTAAAACTGCCCGGTATTGAAGGGGTTGAGCTCCTTGTGAATGAGGCCTTAGTCTTGGTAATTCAGGAATATTAACTTATCTAAAGAGGAACAATATTTTACGTTGTAATAATAACAATAATAAGGAAAAGGACTCACCCATAAAGCAGATTGTCAGGATTTTAGCCCCACCAATAAACAGGAACTGCAGTGCAAAGACCAGAAGGAACACAGCCTGCTTCTTACATGCAGCCATTGTAGTGAGGAGTCGTATGGAAACTGAGTCATTTCTGCACTGTGTGTAAAGAGATCATTTACAGGACTGAAAATAGGACGGGTGAGAATACTAGACACACCTGTTCTGGCTTTATGCCATTAAGGTAAGTCTAACTATTCAAATGAATCGATTGAAATATGTTTCTGGAAGAAAGCCCTGAAAATAGCTATATAGGAGAAGTCTAATTTTTCACAGCGGAAA